>NC_088854.1:14251462-14393962 GCF_963853765.1 Magallana gigas
AGCAGTTTCATTTTACGACGATTGCATTGTTGACAATAAATATAATTTTTTTTTCAAACAAAAAAGTAATGCAAGGAATGCCAGTTAAAGGCAAATATGACAGAATTATATTTTCAGTAGAAATAACATTTCACCCGAACTGCCCATGCCACCTCCCCCCCCCCCCCCCCCCCATACAAAAAACAAACCTGAGAGGAAAAAATGTCCTGTCAGGAATAATTAGCAAAAAGAGATAACTGTTAAGCGACCGATCAGGATACACACACAGTTGCTTAATTATAAGAATAGAAATGGCCATGCCTAAAAAAAAATCATCGAATGTAGTAGGTTTACTACTAAAGCGTCTTATTTCATTGTTTTTGCTTTAAGACATGTAGATATATTAAAATATTATTCATGCATTACTTTTTACTAATATTTCACAATTTTACCATAAGGAAAAATAGATGTATATCAACAAAATTGTCTTCTTGTAATTCTGGAACATCCGGGTCCCAGGATATATTTTGTCGTCCTGAGAACCAATCAGGTGCGTTTTGTCTGTAGACTCGATGCTTACTGTTGGCAGGATTTACTGAAATACAGAGTAAACGTTTTAAAGATGCTCTTCAGGATGAACTAAAATCTCTTTTCGTTGTGAACAAAAAAGTGTTTATATTAATTTGTTTGATGTTTTATATGAATTCAAAAATGTTCTTTGTTGGTTTTTCTATTTTCATATTATTTAGCTTGAGATTCATAAAAACGTACGCGTGAAACTAAGATAACAGTCGTAAAGGCATGAAGGTCATACATAGTTGATCGTTTATCCAAGTTAAATTCGTTAAGAGCAAACCAAAAAATAAATTAAAATTAAAATTAAAGAACCTTATCTGAATACATTACAAAAAAACCCAAACACCCCCGTCCAGTTAAAAATACATGTACATGTATAGCCATAAAAGACCAAAAAATAACTCTCTTCCCAATCTTAGACCGGTGTCAAACAAAATTATTTGGGAGGTCTTGATAAAATCAAAATCTGTTGAGTTCAAGATAACATGCGCATTGACTTTTTGCGTAATCCCACAAAATTCATTTTTGTTTGCTTGATAATTATATCTCTAAAGAGAGGCCAGTTTTTCGGTTGTTATATTTGGTAAAAAGTTTATACGTTTTGAACTTATTCTTTGAAAAGCCCACCAATATGCATGGTGAATGTAATGAAGAAGACAGGTAGGCTACTTACAAACCGTGTAAAGACCTTGAAATGTACGGTTGTCCCCCTCTAGGTTCTCGATTTCAACTTTTACAGGGGTATCCCCAGTGTGACTAAACAAAGGTGTGATGCAGGCGAAAGCGAATTCTGATTTTCTCTCGCATTTCTTTTGAGGTGATCCAGAGAACGACACCTTAATTATAGCATTTTGTTCTATACATGGACCACTGATGATCAAATACTGGCCTCCCAACATTGGTCCATATCGTGGAACGATTGTCATTTTTCCTTAAAAAATCAACAGAATATAGGTTAATCCTAAAACCATCACTATTATACAATATATATTATACACTATATATATATATATATATATATATATATATATATATATATATATATATATATATATATATATATATATATATACATAAAAAAGGGTTTTATTACGATTTTGAACATTTCTTCACATAACATATGAAAAAATCATTGGTCATTGTAAGTAAG
The DNA here is from genome assembly GCF_963853765.1 of Magallana gigas. Classification (NCBI taxonomy): domain Eukaryota; kingdom Metazoa; phylum Mollusca; class Bivalvia; order Ostreida; family Ostreidae; genus Magallana; species Magallana gigas. The sequence goes on from NC_088854.1 coordinate 14,253,168, forward strand.
ATAAATTTTTTTTTCGAAACATATACATGTACCGGAATGAGCGTGGGAAGGCGTGTCGGGTATTGTGTTAAAACAGCCGGATTATGTCTATAATAATATCATAATAATATTTAAAATTGAACTGAAGTAAGAATATGTTGAAAATTTTAAAGTTGATTGATAAATGAAATGAGCGGTATCGAAAACCCTGTATACAACAATGAAAAATGATTGTTAAAACTTTGGGTCAAAAGTATCGCATGAATATATACGTATTGAGTTTATCTAATCGGTTTTAGATGCATCGTACGGGCCGTATTTGTTCAGAAAAAATTCGTTAGACATTGTACATGTAGTACTAAAGAATTAAAGTCGATTGCCTGATATTAGTTTTAAAATGCATTTTTATACAAATTAAGAATTGATGCCTGTCCATAATGCTCAAAAAGTTGAAACCAGTACAAGTTATTAAGTATATTATAATATGAATTGCATGAGAAATTATTTAACGCTGAGTCACAGTGTATAGACAAAAAAAATTGCCTGCGCAGTTTTCGTCTCAGCGCTAATAAATCTTATCGCTCAGCAATGCCCAATTATCGTGCATTATATAGTGGGTCCAATGTAAGAAAGAAATTCGAAAATGTGCAAAAACAAATGCATTTCTAAAATACCTTGATAAAAAAAACCTACATATTTTGTTGTTGTACATAAACATTAAAGCTGCTTGGTCCGATTTTTTTGTAATTACAGTATCAATTTTTTTTCATACAAATCATTTATCTTAGAAAGTTATTGACTTTCTCCTATTTACACCAGCAGAATCAGTCTCCTTTCAAAGTTAGAAATATTCAAAGTAAATAAAAATAATTTCTCTTTGGGCAAACGAAAAAACAAACCAAAATGCATCACGGGAATGTTTAGAAAAGAAAACCGCTTGGTTTCGTCCCCCGAATGATTGGGGTTATTCAACCCGCTTGCTATGCATCGATTGTAAAGAAAGCAGACTTTAGAAATATTAGCGAACAAAACGTACACATGTTGATTTGTAATTTGTCTGATCATTTCGACCTTTATTTACAACGATGTCAAATTCGTAATACAACCATACCCGTCTCGTCGTCAGGGGTGAAATTTAACATGAGGCGAAATAACGCGGTACCTTTTAATGTAGTTTGTTTTTGTTAGCAAATTTTGTACGTATTTTTCTTCATTGAAATTTTGCATAATTGACGGGTAAAACTACTGCAATGTATATTATTATACATTTACTAAGCATAGCCATCGTTTAAACGCGTGCATAAAATTTGATATAAAATCGGATCAAGCAGCTTTAACCAACAAACTTGTAAATAGAGAGAAAACTGATTGATAAAAGAATGTTTGAATATTTTGTAATGACCTGTGATTGTTTATCAATTGATATATACCCTCTGTATTACATCCTCCATCACTGATATCACTTGCATCAATCCTAAACGCGAACTTCCCGGGTGTTTCCACGTTTGAATCCACATCCACATTTATGATATCAGGGCTGCGTGAAGCGTTTACGGTGAAGAAAACATTTCCATCGCCAGCATTAAATCCAACCTTTAGGTATATGTTTACATAAGAATCATGCAATGCGTGCATATATGATAAGTCAAAACATTCAAATATAGTTCATAAAATTATTAGTTTGGAGTACAGCAAAAATAAAAATATATACACCTAATTTAAGACATCCGTACTAACTGCTGTAATGGCAACGTAATGCATTTTATTTAAGAGGAAATATATTTTTAGACGGGGTCACGTGACCCCGTCTATCGGTTTACTGTCAGCCGAATTCTCAAACCGGAAGGCACGCGTAGAACACATTGAGTCTACGCGTAAGAAAATAGTGCAGAAAGTTTTCATGCATTTCAGTAAATATATATCATAAAAACACGCATTAAATCTTTTAAGTCCTCTGTGAATAAACAAAGTTCTATATAGAAAATAAACAATAGTTTTATTGATCAAAATATACTTGCTCGGGTTCAAATGTGGAATGAGTTACGTAACTGAATGCACAGCGCCGTTGACGATTCAGTTGGTGTACGAGCTCATTAATCAATAGAAGAGGTTGATGGTGGAATCGAAATTAATGCAATGTGCCAATTTTGAAGAATTGTGAATTTTATTTTGACAATCTTTGACCTGAATACTACCAATCTTCGATTCATGCTCAAGCCGAAGTTAAATCGGGACGGGTTATACACAGATGCAGGGGCGTAGCTTGAGATAATATTCTAGTGAGGCAAATTTATTGCGGCAGGGGGTCTGGGGGCCGGGGGGTTCAGGGGACGAAGCCTCCCTACGAAAAATGAATTTGGGAGTTTTATAATGTGAAAAAAACCATTGTCCGATCAAAAATTTTGTTATTTTACATTTCAGACCAGCATCTATTCACAGTAATGTCTTATACAAATTTTTGAATTATAAGAAATTCAAAAATTGAGAACACGATTGTCCTGTACTTAATTTTTTAATTTTTTTAATTCAAAAATGTGTATACGACAGTATTTGATAAAATAAAACTTCTAACATATTTTAGATGAATGATCGTTTTTATTTTAATCGTTGTTTTACTTCAAAAATTTAATGGGCCGATTCGGCGTTTTTTGGAGTTGGCAAATTTTGTGAGAATATTGTCAACTGAGACCATTCGGTGCACATGAACAAAAAGAAAGGCAAGGCCAACCAGATGGTCTTCGGTCATTGTTGACCTTCCCCAATGTTTCAAGCGTCTCATTGCAGAGAAAGCTCTCTCACATAAGACTGAACCAACAGGCATGGGGAGTAAAATGCGGAATATTACATGCAAATTGGGATAAAAGTCAAAAGTCGGCCAACATAATAGCATTGCTGTAGAATAAAATTTCTACTATTCGGGAGGAAAAATCCCATTGATGGTAAAAAAAAAAAATCTTAGTGAGGCAGTTGACTCATTGCCACAATGGAAGCTACGCCCCTGAATGTTTTACAAATTAAATAGGTGTTTCATTGGCTTCCAGTCTACTAGCGGTATGACTGCTGTTCGTCTCTAAAGGAATTTTGTACAAAGAAAATAAAAACAAGTCTGAATTTGCCTTCTCGTTCGTTGACTTTTTAGTTAATTAAACTGAATTAAAATTTTAAACAATGCATTGTAAGCATAATCTATAATAGATTATACATTTTGGAAGATCTATACATCATATGATATATACAATATTATCGATTGAAGAACCAAGTTAAATGTTAATGTTCATGTTTTCCGGCTTAGTTGGAATCAGGCTTGGGGTGAATTACATTGTAAAATAATGCATTACATTAGGCAAAAAAAATATGTGTGTGTTTCCAGTTTCCCGACCAACCCTATTTTTTATGCGCCGACCCTAACACTTTTTATTCCAAATCCAGATTACCAACCGTAATTGGTTTAATTATAGAGTCTTTAGAAATAAGAGTTCAAAAAACGCTTGAAACAATTCAATAGAAACCACCATTTATCAAAGCTTTTTTAAGATTTCTAAATGTAGATTAACAGCATGATTGAAAGTTATCCTTGGTTAGTTTAGCTAAATTATCAATGCAATAACTAGTTTCTTAGTGCAGTGATGTGATAATAAATTAATATAAAGATGTACATGAAAAAAGCAGAGGCAAATTTTTTTAAATTTCTGTTGGTGTGGAGACTGCCGACATCGTAAGTCTTTAAATAGGCCTATTAGTCCAGTCATTCTATGGTTATACCTCAAACTAATTGCAACAGAAATGTTTTTTGTGGAATTCGTGAGAAATATAACGTATAAAAAACATATCAAAAATCGAGAAAAATCAAAATAGGGGAAAGTCGTCAATTTTGGCCCCCCAAAAATCTAGATTTTACTTCAAATATTATGGAAAGATATGGCGCCCGTAGATTAAGAATGACGATATGGGAGACAACTCGTAATGGTCAACTGCAGACGACGCATCTAGGTTCCATCCTCTTCATTCTGGTAAGTTAATATAAAACTTATATATAAAAGTTGTATACGTATTTAACATTCTTAAGAGTTAACGCTACCATGCAAGGTATTTTGGATGTTTTTAAAAGGCGTAGATACACGGGAAACGTCAAAATGTAGTACGCGGCAGAAATGAGCTCATTTCGGTTTGCCAAGGTTTCTAAACCAGAAATCACATACAAAACAGCTCTGTTTTTTATATTTGGACTACAGTATATACATTACATACATTAATAGTCCCGTAAAAAGGGAATTTTATTCTTATTGCCAGGAGTTGCTGACGAAAAAAAAACCTATGGAACGCCGATAGTGCCAAGTTCTACCGATAATCAAATACAAAATCGATGCAGACAAATTGTGTTATGGAGCTACCATTTATTTTTTCATGTTAGTATGGGGGCTAGGATGAAATGAAAAAGAAAATAGTTTGAGGTTTGGTCATATTTTGGCTAGAATGACTGGACTATATAGCAACAATCATTCACATTATAAATATGATTTTAAAATGCTGCATTTCCATTGCAAATGAAATTTTTAAAATTAGTCTTAAGCCATTCAGTAAATATTCATTTAAAAAAAAAATATTGAAAGATTGAATTCTAAGGCTCTCGTCTGATCAACCAGAATTTCCTCTGTTTCTGAATTCAACACATACAGTTACGATATTAATGTCTATTGTTATGTCAGTTGACCAGGAAAACAGAACTAATAACTACTATATACAATATATTTGTGGTAATGAGTATTAATCTCTGTTAATCTATAGTGGCTGTCATATTTATGTTTTTTATTTACCTGAAATAAAATCTTTGTATACATTTCAAATTAATCTTAGATTTAAGTTGTCACTATCCAAAATTGCTCCACCTGTAAAATACATTTTCTTAATGTATAGAAAAACCATATTCTAGGAAAGGGGAAAACTTCAAAGCTCATTAAAAAAAAAGCCGACCTACCTACCCTATTTAAAAATTTGATGAAATAGGAAACACACATATATTTTTTTTGGCCTTACCATTACTTCATGAATTAGGGCATTAAATTACCATTACCATTACTTAATTTTCTTGAAGTAATGCATTACATTACCATTACATGAGATATACAAAAGCTCACTTTGTTTGTTAAGGTGCCTCACTACACCTTGAAATAGTTTTTCAAATCAGCAGAAAATTACTTGATTATGATAGAAAGCATGATTGATAAGAAGGATATATGTCAAATAGGCGAAAAAATGTGCAATTTTAGATAAAAAATGATATTTTCAAAAATTTCATTCAGTAAACATAAACAAAAGCCCCACGTAGTGTCTTAAAAAGTATAAGTCTCGGTGTTGTGAAGTACCTTAATTCAGCAGTTTTAGAGTTTTCGGGGTTTTCATAAAACTTTTATTACGGATACCGTCCGACTTGTGGATTTTCCCTTGGATCACAAAATTGAATAAATCTAATGATTAAAATCAAAGTACTGAAGTACTGACGGGAGTTGATTTTATCGATTATCATTTATTTTAAAATCAACTTATCTTGCGTGGCAATTAGTTTCTAGTCTGTATTTAAATTACGCACTTTTTATAATATGAATTTTAATTAGACTTTTCAGACAAGAATTTAGAGAAACCCCATACTGGTACTGTACCAGTTATCGGCTAAGACCAGTTATCGGCTAATCTGAGAGTTCGGGTTTATAGCACGCGACAATCCAAGATTTTTTAATTCAGTCGTCTTTTTTTAATAAAGAAAAGTAAGTTTGCTTGAAAACTTTCTTGAATATGCTTTATACATGAGCTTAAACGATCAATGTTTACCGCTGATTTTACATCTTTGCACTTTCAGCAGTGGGGGAAGTGACGTAATAAGTTAAAAATAGAATATTACCTCTTTGTGATACGTTATATTATATCCCTTCTCTGATTTGACATATAATATCAATACATTTAACATTATAAACAAAAGGAATTCACTAATTTCCGAGAGATTCGTAGCGCAATTGAACGCCTGATTGCACAATTATGTATTGAATAGTCTACGATTTGCTGCATTACCGTATGATGATAAACGAATAATTTTATGAGTTTTGTTTATAATGTATCATGACCCCGACTACTTTAGTCTGACCCCACACGGGGCATAATTCAAACTACATTTGGCAGAGTATAAAATCAACATGAACACGGATTTTATCATGATGTTATTATCACGCAGCCGATAACTGGTACAGTAAATCTAACAACTCGGCAAATTCGGGGCGTGCTAAAAAGCACAACACAAGATCTTTTTGGTTCTAAATATAGATATAAACTAACAGATTGATAAATAAGGATTTCACTTTTTTAAAGTATGTCAAGTTTTATCCAAAAAATATCAAGAAATAAGGAATTACGAAAAGAAAACGTTAAATTTTAGCCGATAACTGGTACAGTGCCAGTATGAATCATGTTGTGTAATATTTAAAGATAGATATCAAACTATGTATTAGTAATCGAAACAATTCTAAAAATTGTATGGATCCAAGCACTATTGATATTGAACTCCAGTCTCGTTCAACCAGTCGCTCAGCTGCTGTCTCTGTTAATCTCCGACAAGCAAGAGAGCCTCTCTGTTCGTCGGAGATTTACGGAGACAGTCGAACTTTTGGCTGAATGAGACTATATTAAACTCTGGCGTAGGAATACATGAGACTACATAAATATCAAAATTGTTCATATTATATAAAATCTTACTATTTTCAAAGTGTTTATAGATACGTTTCCTTGAAAAACAATGCTTCAGCATACATTAGGTCGAATTTTTCTATTATATTCAAGAACTAAGACTTGTCAGCGACGATGATTTGTGCTTAGGTCCAAATACTGTTTCACGTTCGGTTTGCCAGAGTGACTGCATAGGAGAGTTGATTAAAATCAACTCCCAATGATCTACTTTGATAGTTATTTGATTTTCCCGGTTAGTAGTAATTATTAAAAATTTTCCTTGGGGTCTTATTAGTCCCGTACCGGTTTTCACCGGAGGGGACTATAGCTTTCCTCTGCGTCCATCAGTCCGTCTGTCTGTCCGTCCGTCTGTCTGTCCCACTACAGTTTTCCACACTTTTTTTCTTTATGCGTTTGAGGAATAATAAGAAATTTGCTGAACAGCTTCAAAATGTCAAACTACAGATCAAGTTTACACTTTTGTAACGTCTGGTTGACATATTTTCGAGAACATTAATTCTTTGTATTCCAATTTTTGAATGTTCGGGTTCGATATTCTGCATAACAATGCATTGTTTTCACAATTTCCACAAACCAGTAGGGGAAGTGTATTGCTTATGCAATACTCTCAGAATGCTTGTTTTACATGATATACCGTTGTGTCAATTTCCTACAATTATGAAGGCTGGGATTGAGTAAAATTTAGACAAAGTATCAGACAATTACAAAAAAGCCGAATTAACATAGATTGTAACATGTAATTCAAACTCATAAATTTTGGAAGCATATTCGAAGAAATCCAGAACAATTACAAATTCAAACTTTCAAGACCCCGTCTTTTAGTACTCTCAGTACTTTGATTATTTTACCTAATCAAATCAAATTTTAGAATTAAGGAAGGAGTCTTCTCGTTATCAAACATACTTCTTATAATAAGAAATTCATGACATTTTAACACAGTCAAACGGATCATATTACCAAATGATTCTATCAGTTTAATCAAATTTGACCTTTTTGTTTTCGCATAAAGATCAGGTCAAGGTCACTAACTTTTTCCTCAACGTAAAGGATGATAAAAATAAGTGTAGCTCTTTGTAGTTCTGTAGACATTTGTTTAAGATTTGAAGATTCTATTCTTCAAAAAAATTATAGAATATCAGAATGTCAATCAGCATATACTACTAGATTGGAAATATTTAAACTAAAATTTGTTATTGCTTAGTCCACATTTCCTCTAATTTTCTTAAATTTTGAAGAAATTTTGATTGTTTTTTTGTGCTTCCAATAATAAAATATTTCTGATGTTTATGTATTATGAGGACTTTATATAAAGATATAAATTGACAGAAAAGCTAATATATTGACCATTTGATAAGAGAGAAAAACTGATGTTAGTGATTTTTCACAAAAATCAATGTATAGAATAGGGGCTTCAAAAAGCTTATAAAAATGTAATTTGCTAGCCAAATCATATTTTAAAAACATATTCTGAAACCCAAGTATTATATCATCAGTTCACATTTGCAAAAAAAAATCCAACATTAATGTTATTGTTTTTAAAATGCTAACTTTAAACAGACTCATTTATCTGCACCAATTCTGAATTGCGAAACGTGTGATATTTTCCTACGCCAATATTACGCCAAAAATATAGTCCTTGTAAGATTCTAAACATTGATTACTTTTTCTATGCCAAGTTGTATGATAATAAAAAAGAAAGAAAAATATACTATTTTAATTTCCTTTTATCTTGATTTAATGAACGATTAATTAAATTTACGTTTGACAATTCGAAAACCAGAAAAAAACTCCTTCCTAAATGTGAAAACCTGACTCGTAAAATTTTATTTGTTATTCAAAATATGTCCGACAAGATTTAAATGTCAGATTGACATATAAGGTATGTAATAAAACTACAACAATCCTAACTTTATTAGTCCCCTACCGGTTTCACCGCAGGGGACTATAGCTTTCCACTGCGTCCGTCAGTCCGTCTGTCTGTCCGTCCGTCTGTCCGTCCGTCCGTCTGTCCGTCCGTCCGTCCGTCTGTCTGTCCCACTTCAGTTTTCCGTTGTTTTTTTCTGCATGCGTTTGACGAATGATGTGAAACTTACTGAGCAGCTTCAAAATATCAAACAGCAGACCAAGTTTATACTTTTGTAGCGTCTAGTCAACACAATTTCCAGAAAGTTCGTTATCGGGCTCGGTGTGAACGAGGACATTATGAGGTCAGTAAAATAATAAATAATATCGTGCATTATTTGTTTTATTACATTTATCATTTCTAATAACAAACAAATAAGTTCTGTAAAATGGTGTCAAGTATTGTGTAAATTTTAACGGCAGGGTTTTATCATTATTATTATTACAATCGGGTTCGTTATCGGGTTTGGGCTGTTGAATAATATACTTTGTTATACTTTCATGTTAAATACTGAAATCTGATTGGTTAAGACGCAGTTAATAATATTTACTATTACCCTCAGCGTTAGCAACGCACTTGGCAACGGGTAACATTAAAAAATGTTACATGCGCGAAAAATATGCGCGTACGGTTCGCTGTAGAATTCACGTTATTCCTATATAAAAGCAGTAAAATTTTCTTAAAAATTTTAAAAAAGACATTCAGTATAACAAAATAAATAGTGCCTGTTTGGGAGGATAACAGTTGAAATTGACACCCCTCGAAAACCATTGTCAACCTCCGCTTCGCGTCGGTTGACAATGGTTTTCTCGGGGTGTCAATTTCAACTGTTACCCTCCCAAACAGGCACTATTTATATAAGACTTCTGTGTTTGCTTTGCTTCAAATATGTACTTTTTTTAATGGATTTCTGAGATTGTTTGCTGTTAATTATAATCATTTTTAATAATTTCATACTTTACAATTACTACATTTATGATAGGGGATATTTAAATTAATATACAGGGTCTCAAACTATTGTCATTCTTAATCAAAGGGGTTACCGGTAGGGGACGTGTATTGCTTATGCAATACTCTCAGAATGCTTGTTTACGTTATTTTGTGTTTAGATATATATATATATGTGAATTCTAGGATAAATTATTAAGAAGTGTTTGCCATAAATCCCCTGGCTAACAAATTGAGAAAACTCTTCGAATGATTTCTATTATAAAACATACATAGAAACATTCTCTTACAGATTTCACATTGAAATCTTAGGGCGCAACTTCTCAATCAAAATGTATTTATAAGGTTTGTTATTTTGAAAACATATTCATGTCACGTTGCATAACCTGTTTCATTTCACATTTCACTCTAGTTTAGAAAATGATTGTTTTAAAAACAATTATTCAATAACATATTGTCAGACTGAATGTTTCATTTTAAACACCCAAATACATGTTTAGTTTCATAAAATTAATGAAGCCTTTGGAGAGTGATATTTTGATAGTTTTTATACTATATTATCGCTCATTAAAATTCGAGTTGATTAAACTCAAAACGATTGATTTCCTATTCGCATTTGACTTTATTCCCGGTACCAAGTATTTTTGTATACTTATAAAATACAGACAAAACTATTTATTTTGTGTGGGTATCGTAAGTTTACGCTCTGCTTTCAATTGGTAACTCGAAAAAAATATGTTTGTAATAACAATACAGAGTAGGAATAATGAAATGTAGGGACTGGATTAAACAAAAGTATAAAGAGAATACCTGAGCGGGGGTTCCCCCTAACCCAGTGGTACTGTTTCCTCCACTTGCTGTTCCTGTTGTCCACTGTATGTCTTCATAGTTGTATATTGTGAAGGAATGCTGGCCGTTTGTTATCAAGACTGCTTGAAACGTATTAGTCTTTCAAAGAAAAAGTGTGAACAAATTATAATGGAATTTTAAAATCATTATGAATTATTAGCTTTATAACACTTATTTTTTAGTACCATACCTTTAAACATCCTTCATTAGAGCATCCGAAAAATGCCACGTGGTCCCACGTGGCAATAAATACCCATGATGCTCTAAACTTAAAAAAATCGGGAAAGTAAGCTCTGACTTCGTCTGTGGTCCTGTCTAGCAGTTCCTCACTTATACTTTCCCTGTACCACACTGTCCCACCCAGGTTTGTATTAATGTCAGCCCAAAATGGAGCTATCATCCTCGCATCATTCGCAATAGGAAATGGATTTGGGGTGAATGTTCCTACAGGTTGTAGAAAAGAAATAACTCCGTTTGTGTTTACCTGTGTATAAGGAAAAAATATAACGATAACATATCAATGATTGATTTTAGATCACAGAAACTGATAAAATATGACCTCAGTGAATTGTTTGGTAATAAATCCATTTGGTCGATTTTTGGTTTATTTGCGAGAAAAATAGTGTCCTTATTAACAAATATTCGTTTAAGAAACTGATAATCTAATATTAAATAATGGTATTTTAAACAGAAAAAAATATTTTATTTTACTGTTATTGGTGTCTATAACTGCGTTTTATCCTTAGATTACTTATTTATCTCTTAGTTGGTAAAAACGATAAATACCATACTCTGCCCCCCCCCCCCCCCCTTTTTGGCACAAAGTCATATTCACCAATAAAATAGTTATTTGTTTTCTACTTACAATTAATGTGGAATGTTGGTGATTAAAAAAAGGGAAAAGAGTTGATATGAATATCTCTGGCGAACTTCCATCGTCATTTTTTTCCATGGCAGTATCTCCGGCTTGGTCTCCAAACGGATAAAGGTCTTTTACCGTTAGTCCTAATGCAGGTCCAACAAACAATGCAACCAACCACAGACTCAGCATGGCTCCACTCAAATAAATTAAACAATATATCACGGTAAACAAAGAACAGCTAAATGGGTTTATTGCGCATTTACATGTGCACATGCTGCAAGCACTTCAAGCCAGTTTCATCTGGTGAGCATCTTATATGTAACAGTGTCACAGTTTTTACCAACCCTGACATTGTGATGAATACGTTGACCGAATTCTATTGAAACAAGATTGTAGAAAACTTGGAAATTGTTTGCGTTTACTTTCAAATATACCGGTACTTTTAAAGATGTTTTTAAAATGGAAAGGCATACGAAAACATCCCTGCTAGTACTTAAAGTAACATCCGTATATATATAATTATCAACGACTCGAAATTACACATGATATACGAATTCTCTCTGATGCCATACGCTTATTTTCTGAAGAGTTATTACGTAATATAGCATAGTACTACAACTTTTAAATGCAGTTAGTTTTGTTTGTGAGCAATTAGCCTTAAATAACACATCTAAGGGTAACGTCTTTTTGGGTCACCCGTACAGGAGTGTGATCTAAGACGCTGGGATTAAATCAAAGTACTGAAAGCCGGGCTCTTTTGGTGTGTCTTTATGCATACGATTGTGTAGTAAAGACTGAAAATAAATATCTCTCTCTCTCTCTCATGCTTTTAATGTCGACAAAGCGTCGGAGAGCGACCAAATTTTGTAAGCGGCTATAAATAAAAATATGTCTGTCTACTATAAAAAAAAATCAACAGTTGCTGCCTTGAATTTTGCAACAAGCGTTATATATTCAATCCCCATTTCTTCAACGCGCAGCAAAGTAGTTCATGGAAATTCATACCCATTGTATGTGTCCAAAATGCATAGTCTTGTTTTTAAAACACGTTATTAATATGAAAACTAAAAAAGGTAGACAATTCTCTCGAAATTAAAAAAATTATAAACAAAATACCAACACTTTTGACAAAACGTGGCTCTTTGTGCAACTATTTGGTAAAGTGGAAGCTTTTACTTTGACGCTGTTTGGTTTTCTTGTTTACTTTTGAAGTTGTGCTATTTATAGTAACATTGGCGATTTGCCTGCCTACAGCCAGGACTCTGATTTCAGCAGAGCCCTGCTAAAAATTAATACCTTATTAAGGAAAAATGTAATTATAAAAATTGATGCAATCGCAGCTTCTTGGGCCTTTCCGGCAAGCTCGGAAAAACACCTCGAATATATTACCTAGGCGTCCATGACAACCCCCCTTTTTATAAAACTTAATAAATACAACAAATTTTACGATCTATTGAAATGTGAGTTAGACTTCATTAAAGTCAATGATATACCCTAAAATATTCCATAAAAGTGACTTACAATGCTGTCAAGCCGATATTTATTTTAATGGGAAGCGACTCCATTTTGTATAAAATTCTAACATCCGGTGATGTTAATACATTCGAGGTGTTTTTCCGAGCTTACCGGAAAGGCCCGAGGAGTTGCGATTGAACATTGATGATCAAGATGATGCATGTAAAGGACTATATTTTGTGTTTCGGACAAAAACGACCTACCAACACACTACACCGTCACATATTGCTGGAGAAAGACTGAACGTAATAAAAAAGTATTTACTCAGACACCAATTGCATGTTCTTTAAAGAATCTCCAGATTATTTGTTTGAAACGCCCCCTCTACCGCTTCAGGTTTCAATACACAAACCAAAGTAGGAAGTCTATGATTGCGTCAGCCATAAATAAGCCCGGATGATAACGTTCAAAAATTGTGAGAGGTATTCCGAGTGAGTTCCGAATGGTGACAAGATGTATACATTTCCCATTATAAATCTCAGTAAGAAATTTGATTTCGTTCCTGTCAACTTTTATGATTGAAAAATGATAATATGTCAATGACGATATTTTGAATATTTTCCCTTTTTTCTTCTTCTTCTTCTTCCAGTAATGTGCCTGGCACCAAGGTTGGGCATTATCGCACATGATTAAAAGGTTAAAATCATGCTGAGGAAGGCCTCGTTAAAATCTGGTTAAAATCTTCAATTATTAAAATGGGTAGGATCTGGGGCTGATTCGGGCTTTGAAGGTCTCGAGTGAATCAGCTGTCACTATGGCTGGTGAAAGTGAGTTCCAGATTACTACTCCGGCTGGAAAGAAGGAGTCCTGATAACATTTTAAGTGGCAAAATGGTTGTAGGAACCTCATAGTATGTCCTCTAGTATTACAGCTGTTTACAGGATGTAAACAATTTAAACAATTTTCGATTTCAACAGTATTTCTTTTACACATATGTGTATTGTATTTTTATTAAAAATCATCAAAAAGCGACTGAAGCAATAACTTGGGACAGACTAGAGCTTCCATTGTATATAAAAATCAGTACTTGACAAGTGCTAAGCAAAACTTCCTCCTTTTCAAAGAGGGGTTTAAAAGCATCTGGAGGACAAATATTTGTGTCCTTCAAAGTATTTTTAACAAGCCTTTCTAACCAAAGGAAGACGCTGGATACCGTGACAAAACTTGTAAAAGCAAATAATATACACATATTTTTAAACAATGAAATATAAATATATTAACAACCATTTTAGATCACAAACAACGACTTGATTTTTTAACGAAAATACGCTTCTATAGAATAGAAATTAAATCAGTGAAAAATATGATGTTATGGCAACGTCCAAAGGATCTTGATGTATGTACATGTATATGTAAACAAGAGATGTGTTATTAACAAGTACTAAGTTTTTAAATAAATAAATGTGCAATAATATATGAAAAATATTTATGTAAATATGATCGAGATAAAAAATTGAAAATTTGAAACAGAACATTGTACTGCATGTATCGCATAGCCCCCTAACTCCGTCACTACCCTAACTCCGTCACTTTCGGGAAACTCCTCGCCGTTTGAAATCAAGTGCCATTATGACGTCATATTTTACATGTCAAAAATCTTTAATCAAATGTCAACAATTTGCAACGGTTAAATTTAAGAATGTGTCAAAAAATAACAGAATTAAACCTTGTTCATTTTATGCACCATTAATTGTGTGAAATCAGCTAAAACTTTTTCACGGGTGCACTAAAATATCGATATTTTTGACATGCGGGCCCATTCGATTATTTACGGTGGTCAGCCATTTTTAGAGAGGTCAAGATGAAACATTTCACATGTAATACATTTTTGATTAAGGTAATTAATACATTTTTTTTCAGTCTGCAATAGCCTTTATGCACTACTCTTGATGATAACGTCAAATCGCTCATGCCGATACTTTTGCCTTATACATGGTATAGATATATCCGGTATTTCGCTATTTAGAATATGCTTCATTTCTAAAAATGTAATAAATAAATAATATAATAAGTAATATATTAATTAATGATATAAAATATTTGAAATATGTAAGGACATAAATCAAACGGCATCCATACATTCTGAAAAGGCCATTGTGATTGTTGTTACATGGACCTATTTATTATTCTGGCGATCATTTCATTTCGATGAAATTAATTACAATTTAAATTGTATGCACAATTTTTACTTATTATAACTTGGCCTAGATACAAATGGAGTTTTAACTAAATTGTTAATCTGTCTTCATTCCCTACCATATCATAGAGCATGTGGGTGACGGAGTTAGGTTCATAAGATAAAATAAGCACGCGTGATAAACGTCGTATTCAGAGGGCTTATTTGAATAAAAATAAAATATTTTTGTTAATAATTTTATAAATTATATTGTTTCAGATTATATTTAGTGATTGCAAATGATAAAAACCACAAAAAATAAATTACAGAGAAACACGGGAGGTTTTCTGCTTATGGTGACGGAGTTTGGGTACTCGGGGATATAAATATATCTCTTTATGGTATTTCATTTTATAATAGTTTTAATGATAAAACAAGATAAACAAATTGTTCCTAATTTACTTATAATTATAGAGTATCTAATATGTGACGTGGAATTTTATTTCTGATTGCACGATAAAATGTTAAAATTGGACTAAAATATATTTTTTTGTTCACAAAAATCACCATTAAATACGATAAATAGTTTCTATGATTAATTATTATAAGAGTTTTATCATTTATTAGTTTCATGGCTGTAAAATGTAAATCCATCCGTGTGAGTATAAGTTCCGCTTGAATTATTTTTCTTCTTTTTTAGTTGAACGAATCTTCTAAAAGTAAATAAAGACAACATGGTTTATTACATATTAATTATCAGATGGTCATTTTCATTTGTCTTTTCTTTGTCTTATAGAAGGTTAAACTATTAAACTCAATGAATACTAAGTAAGACAATTATAAAAATAAAATGATTAATGTTGTAGTTATTATACATAACATTACCTTAAGAAAAGAATTCCCACTACAACAGAGAGGACAATAATGACAACTACGCCACCTATCACATAGGGAAGGATTTTGTTAAATTGTTCGTCGAATTGTTGTAGAGTTTCCTTTATATTTAACGTGCTTGTTTGATGAGTGACAGATATCGTTGATACATTCGTTGTCAAAGTTGTAGTTTGGTGAGATTGTTCTGTGGAGGCGTCTTCTGTTGTAGATATTGTTTGTGTTGTTGTAGTCGATTTTGTTGAAGATTTAGGTTGGTTTGGTGTTGTTATTGAAGTCTCCTCTGTTGTGGATGTTGTTTGTTTTGCTGTTGTTGATTGTGTTGTTAAAGCTGTGGGTTTATAAGTTGTTGTTGATGTTTTTTCTGTTGTGAATATTGTTGGTTGATCATTTGATTTTGAGATTTCTGCAGTTGTCCACTGCTTTGTTGATGTCATGGTTGATGTTTGTGTTGTAGAAGTTGGCGGTAAACTAGCTGTTGAAGTTTGTGATGTAGAAGTTGTTGGTAAACTAGTTGTTGATGTTTGTGTCGTAGATGTTGTCGGTAAACTAGTTGTTGAAGTTTGTGATGTAGATGTTGTCGGTATATCAGTAGTTGTTGAGATTTCTTCCGTTTCCGATGTCGTTGTCACTGTTGTTGTCAAGTCGTCCTCTATTGTTGTTGTGGCTTCCATTGTAGTAGTTGTTATGATCTCTTTTAAAAAGGATGTAGTTGGGATGCTTGTTTCTTTTTCAGTTGTGAATAAAGTTGGTGTAACTTCTAACGTAGAACTGGTATTAATTTGAACGCAGCTAAAATTTCCAAAGTCGCCCCAAGAATTATTTCTACAAGACACGATGTTACTTTCGCCGTCCATCTCATAACCCGGGTAGCATGAAAAGGTAGCATTAGAACCTTCCAGCGTGCTTGAAGCATTCCAAACACCCCCGACAACAGATGGCAGGTTGGCACAATTCTTTACTACAACAAAACGTAGACATTATGGAATGTAAGCAAGTTGTAATCGGGTGTAACACAGAAAAAGTCGACAGAAAAATGTGTATACATGTAGATACTATGTAGCAATATTTTGTGAGAACACTCCTATTATAATTTTTGAAAAGTGTCAAAATCGTCATTACTTGTTAAGTCCAGCTTCCGGTGAAGAAGTTGAACATAAATTCTTTTTAAATATGAGTACGAATTTTAAATAAAGATTGTTTTACTTTAAGTAGAGTCATAGACAGCAGGAGGTACACAGAATGACGTCAAACGTTTTAATAAGTTATAGTAACCTCCCATACATAGCAAAATTTATTTGGTTGTTTTTTATGTAACATGCTGTCGTGATACTAGAGCCAAATAAGTTTTTATTATAAACTTTGGTTCCATATATAAAACTTACTTTCATAAGAAGCTTCTACAGAAGTATTGAATATTACAGTAATCTGCAGTGTTTCCGCAGCTAAGTCAGCGGAATCTGTAACGGCATAATCAAATGCACATTCTTGGTCTGTTCCGCATAATTCTACAACTTCCGGTGGCAGATTGGTAGGCACACTAAACGCTGGGCGAAATGACCGTAGCTGATAGTCATCATAGGACTTCCCAGGTTCATAAGTAAATAAGGATGAGTTTTCTGTAATCCTCCCTAAAATTCATTTGGAATATATGATCGTCAACACACTTCATATTAAATTCAACAAAAATATCTATCTTGTTTCTAAAAAGATTGTTTTATGAAAATTATGTTTCTCTCAGTTATATAAACGTAAATATCATAGTTGTCATGATTTATTGAAAATTAACGATACTCTCACATGATAAAATTTTAAATTGGACTGTATGTGGTGGAACTTCCGCACACTGCTGCAATATTTTTACACCCAAACCTTATTAATTACTAAATAACATGATTTATATCACAAATACATCATCGAAAGAGATTCTACTCGTTTAAGCGTATGATATATTTCTTGAAAACTTTATTACATGAGACTCCAAAATCGTCGAAAATCTGTTCGGTAGATGAGTTTGGGTAGAGAATCCTTCCGGAATCCGTTTGCAAATCATTATTTGGATTTTCATCAAAATCTCCAAGTAAACCTCTTAAACTCCCTAGAAACAATGGGAAGAGAAAAGTTTAAAGAAAGCTAGTAAATCAAAACGATCATCATCTTTAGGCATTAAATCTTTGCAAAACGATTTGAGTTGCATTAGCGAATTGCTGGATTATTCTTTCTTTTTTTTGGGGGGGGGGGGGGGGGAGGGGGGTAACAACACTGACCAGCTAACGATTTATTTCCAACTATTGGTAGAATGTTGAGAACTTTGGAGCTTGCTATCGCTTTAAATGCTATTCCAATCTCAGTGAAGGACACAATGAACTCTTTTTTCGTTGAATTAATGTTGGAATCATTTGATGCAATTTGCAGCACGAATGCTCCTACAAAGACACAATATTCGTTCAATATAAAACAACATTATCAATATATATATATACTTCAAATAAAAAACAGTTATCTTCAGAAAGTAACGAAATTTCCTAAATCTAGAATACATAATATCACCTGGAAATTGGTGTGCATTCGATTCATCGAAGTCAATAACTTCTCCATCAACCAGGATGTCGGCTGTTCGAATGGAGTTGAGACGAACTTCCACAACACCGGAAGTATTGGTGTGTTGAGTTGCAATGGCGGTACAAACACTTGCATCCACTAAATCTCCTAATATTATTTAAAGAATGCTGATTTTAGATAAAAAAAAAAAAAACACGCATTTTTAACACATACTTGTAATAATAATTGTCACCCGTAGCCCTTCTCGCTAAAAACATTCGATTCTACACAAGATCTCTTATTTCTTGGTAAAGAGGGCCAGTAAAGCGTACAGTAATATTACCATTTTCCTTACGAAACTGTTCAAATCTGATTTGACTTTGAAAAGTTCCGTCCGTGGTTTTCAGGTACACGAATTCCCCAACACCATTGAATGTATAGCTGTATCCGTCTAAGGTGGTGATATGGGGGTCCCCGTTCGTCCTGGCTGGAAAATAAAAAAAAAATACATTTAACCTTCAAAATAGAAATGTGGGTATCAACAGTATGTCTTTCCCCAAAGACGTTAACGTGTAGTTAACGTTTAGATGTGCAATATTTTGAGCACACAATCCTGCATCCTTCCACTAATTACTAACCAGGACGCGGTGGTTCATAGTTTTCGCAGGAACTATATTTCCTATGCGTAAAAAAACGGGGACAAATGTTTTCAGCAACGACCATGTTTCCACCACTGACGACATTGTACCCATTCCGAGTATATCGACAACAGTGGAGGAAAGGAAGAACATCAAAGTAAAAGTTGGTGAGGTAGGGGTAAATTCTGGATCCTCCCAGGTAGTGGTATCGCTGTAGGGACCCGCCTTCTTTAAGTCTTGAATCAATCAGATTGTTACTTGAGTCGTAACAACAGAGGTTGTCCATTTGTTGTCTGTAAATTGAATTAACTTATATGATTTAATGAACTAAATGAGTAATACAATAATCATTAACAAGTAACGACAACAAGCAATATACTAACCCCAGGTCAGTTAATCGGATACAGTGCGCTGCATCTCGTCTGTGTAGACAGTTTCCAGTACGGGAAAATTGCGAGTTTCTGTTGAACATGTTGCAATCCGGATCCGGTTGGAATCGCACAATATCCAAGAGAGCTTGGTCTAACGTACAAGGACATGGTTGAACATCATCAGATGGGAGTGGTGGCAACTTTGCTTCCGTATTCAACCAGTTTTTACATAAAGAGAAGGCTTGGTCGGATCGTAGAGCTAGAGGGAATATATCTGACCAAATTCCTCTTTCAAACCTTAATACATATAAATATATAAATAAATACATCGGTATATAACTACATGTGTGCTAACATTGTTATATGGAAACATTTTTTGATAATTGAATTTCATGCATTCTTTGGTCATATAATAAATTTAGAATGCAATACATGTATATTATTATATAATAGAGGATCATTTGTGTACGATGCAATTTACTCACTGATCATTTCTCTGCGGTGATGATGTGACCCTCACAGCCAAAGCGTAACCATTCGTTGGAAGGAAGAGTTCTGTCGTTCCTAGTAAACGCTGCACTCCTTGTTTTAGAATCTCTTTTTGCCATTTTAAACCACGATTATCTTCCTCCTAAATAAATACTAAACTAGTATCAACGTACTAGGATAACTGCAACTGCCTTCTCTTTAGATAGCGTTTTTTAAAAGATAAAAGATCGAAGCCTTAAATACATTTGCACCTTTAGATAGAATAAGTGTATGTCAACTTTCTCGTCGTCCTTTAATTCTGCAACATCCGGGTCCCATGAGATTTGTTGTCGTCCTGAGAACCAATCGGATGCGCTGTGTCTGTATACTCGGTGTTTGCTGTCGGCAGGATTTACTATAAAATATTTGCTACGATCGATTATGATAGAAAACATTTATGATATGTGTATGAAATTTAGAGAATCTAAAAAATACAAATTCAGAGGAACATTATGTCTCAGATATCCGATTTCAATATCTTTGGAGTATAGACAGGATTTACTACCAAACAGAGACAACAAAAACAATGAAATAACTAAACCGCTAATACTGCGTAATGATTAAATTTTTGGAACACTTTGTTCTTCCCTGTTCTTTAACACTAAACCCATTGTAAATTCTGCTGTTACATAATAAGCTAATATATTTGTCGCATGGAGCTTTAAAATCAATACAAATAGTCTAGTACTAAACTGAAATGTTAGCTTTGTTGGCATTCGTTTATTCCAATCAGCTATATGACTCCTCTTGAATAGATTGGCATTTAAATATGATAGCACCGTAAGAAGTACATGTATATCTATATATTCCTTATTTCAGTGCAAATCAATGCCAAAATAAAAACAAGTCGTTTGATACTAAAATAAATGCCTCAAGTGTTATTCTAAAACGTCTCAAAATGACTGGACAAGGCAATTCAATCGCTAAAATGATCATCATATTTTGATAAGCTGGGTTTAAATTGTAAAGCCATTTACTGTTCATTTAAGCGTTGATAAAGGAGATTGTTTTCAATAGATACATGTTAGCAAAATTTTGAACATTTTTGAAAGACAAAAGAGTATATACGTATGTACACATACTGATGGTGTATCGCCCCAAAAACGTCTTTCTATCTCCCTGCTGATCTTCAATGACGACCTGGACGATAGCATCGCCTGTGTATAGAAACATCGGTGTTATACACGCCATGCTGAATTCTGTTTTTCTTTCACAATTTTTCTTGTCGGGAAGGCCAAGGAAATTCAGTTCAATTGTCGCTCCGGGTTCGATACATGGGCCACTGATGACCAGGTACTGCCCCCCTAACATTGGTCCATACCGGGGGGTAATTGTCAATCTTCCTATAAATGACCAAATTATAAAATTATTAGGATCCATGGATTTTAAAATTTGTTTCAGCAAGAATCACAATTTATTTGAATAAGTCTTCAATCACGAATTTACATGTAATACCTTTTGTATTACATCCTCCATCACTGATGTCACTTGCATCAATCCTAAACGCGAATTTTCCGGGTATATCTACATTTGAATCCTCATCCACATTAACAATATCAGGACTGCGTGAAGCGTTGACTGTAAATGATACGATTCCATCCCCAGCGTTGAATCCAACCTGAAAATGTATATATTAATAAGTATTACATAGTCAATATTAAGTAACCAAACAAGAACACCTCCCCCCCCCCCAGAAATCATGATGAAATTATCTTGATTATCTGAATGCCTCGGATAATTTTTTCAAAAAGTAATAAGGTGTGACATATACCTTGTTCCTCCCAAAAATCATGACGACATTATCTAAATTACATGTAATTAGATATCTGAATGCCTCAGACGATTTATTTATTTTTTTAAAAAGACACAACATAATGTGACATATACCGTAATTGAAATGAAAAAATAAACATTCTCCTTACAGCTGTAAGAAATGTTACAATATAATCTTAGTAGTCTAGCTTGTACTTTTATTTCCAAATTTCCCTTAAAATCACCAATCATGTAATTTCAAAGTGACTGTAGGTTGGGTCATTCAATTCCTTATTTGTAATTTTAATAAGTTATCTTGGCTGTTTTTTCTTCTTCTTATTGACAAAACCAGTGCATAATAAAAGGAATGCAGTGTCAAATTTGCATCAATATTATATTACGGGGCGATAATATGCTTGAATTCAGGAGTGTTTTGTGGCACAACTGCTACTATGTTACACATTCTTTGTCAGTGTGCAATAGTCCTATTCTCGAGAACAAAACATTGATGTACCTGAGCGGGGGTTCCCCCTAACCCAGTGGTACTGTCCCCTCCACTTGCTTTTCCTGTTGTCCATTGAATGTCTTCATAGTTGTATATTGTGAAGGAATGCTGGCCGTTTGTGACCAAGACTGCTTGAAACGTGTTGGTCTTAATATATGAATAATTAAATTAAAACAAAGAATTTGGATATCAATTAATTCCGCGGGGTTAATTTCGATACCAAGCACTATCATATATCTAAATGTAACTTGCTTTCTTTTACAAATACTTATGATACACATGCGTTGTACCTTAGAGCATCCTCCATCACATCCATAAAACGCAACCCGATCCCACGTGGCGATAAATACCCATGATGCCTTGAATCTAAAAAACCCGGGAAAGTAAGCTCGCACTTCGTCTGTGGCTCTGTCTAGCAGAGTATCATTAGTAGTCTCTCTGTACCACACTGTCCCCCCATTTCTTGTATCAATGTCTGCCCAAAATGGAGCTATCATCCTGGCGTCATTCGCTATAGGAAATGGATCAGGGGTGAATGTGCTAACCCTTTGTAGAAAGGAAATAACTCCGTTTGTGTTCACCTGAATGGATAAAGTATACGGACGATTTTCTAATTGATCAATAAAATCCCCCTGATATCGCTTGGTTGTTAAATATATTGTCCAATCCACATTAGTTAATCTTCAATGTCATTTTTTTTTAAGTTCTCATATCTACTAAATTTGAAAACACGCTTTTTCTATCAGGGAATTTTTGGGTGTTTGTAGAAACGCCATCGTTCCAAATATTGAAAGCAATTGGATTGATAATAATTCATTTTCAAAGCAAATCTCGTTATAAGCCCTATTAGCTATTATGTATTCTTAAAAAATGTCAATATTTACATTGTAATATAGACAACAGAAACGAAAGAATGAATAGAGATTTCTATTCTATAAACACGTGCAACGGCAAGTATTAGAGTTAGTAAGAGAGGAAGGCGTTACCTGGAAATTACCAAGAAGATTGACAGTTACTTACTATTAGCTTGGTATGTTGGTGGTTAAAAAAGGGGAAAAGAGTTGATATGGGTATATCTGGCGAGCTACGGTCGTCATTTCTGTTCATAGCAGTATCTCCGGCTTGGTCACCGAATGGATAGAGGTCATTCAACGTAAGTCCAAGCGCAGGTCCAACAACGAAGGCAAAATACTCTGCCACCAGAATACTCCGCATGTCGATATCTTTGAGTGAAATTTAGTAAAATGTGTGAGAAAAAGGTAAGCACCTCAGATCTAGAAAACTATGTCCTCGGATCTTCCTTGTTGTGTGATTACCCAATCATATGATTCGTTTGCGTGTGTTTTTGATACGCAGAATCATCAAGAACGAAAGAGGATTAATTTTCCAAATTTCGTATGCTTTATTTTTAGTCAAACACTGAACTTTGACATCCACTCCAATCGATAAATTGTGCCTTTGTCTACCTTCACGTATTCCAAGCAAATGATGTAAATACATAATGTTCTTATAAACTTAATGTTTATCTCTAAAGTAGACTTGTTCATTCGGATTTTCTGTCAAATATTGGTTTCATTGATCTTTTACAAGTGTGTAAACGGTAGGATCCATAATCGAACCGGGAAGTTGAAGTTTAATTAAATACTACCCAACTCTATACAGTTTACAACTACATTGAGATTGGTGTTAGAACAATATGACGTCAGTCAATTTTTTTCACATTGATAGTATTTATTAGGGAATAGACTCCAGACTTTACGTACATGTAATATTAGTTGTTGTCCTTAAAATTGCACTTTTGTTTCAAAAGGGTAAGTTTTCTTTTTTTAAGAGCGGATGGCTATTAAAAAGGTTTTGGAATAGAAAACGCACACCTCGTTTCTTTCAAACATGCTGTCACAATCCTTATCATATACTGTATTACAATTAATTTGTTAATATGAAATGTCAGAAAGGAATCATTTTTGTTCAATCAAACATATTTTACGAGCTCAGTTTCTACTACTAGTATAAGTTACATTCTTTTATAACTCAGCCCCGAGTGTTTTTATATATATATATATATATATATATATATATATATATATATATATATATATATATATATATATATATATATATATATATATATATATATATATATATATATATATATCTGCAGTTTTTGCCAGATAATCCTCTAAAACCAACCTCCTTAATTTGGACGTAATTCACAAATAATGTTTTAGTAGAAAGAAATTTTTAGTCAACATCTTAACGCGCTCTTGTTTTAAATAAATAAGACCAATGATAGTAATAATGAAAATAAAGTTCAAAGAATATAAAGTCTTTACCTTATTACGAACTGCCTCATTCAATTGCTTTACATGCGAATTCTGAATATAGTGTCAATCGGAAATTCCAGTTTCGTTTTAATATTCTCTGTAATCCTTTGTTCTAAGAAAAGTTTCTTGTCTGATACTGAAACCTATAAAAAATTACGTGTACAGGTGCATATTTTAGTTAAGTCATGTATGAAAAAATTTTGAAATTACATTTATACCAGACCTATTTTTTCTATAACACCTGATATCAAGGTCAAACATCCTCTCAGACTCGCAGAATGACCCTCAGCGCATAAAACACAAAACAATTTATTCCAAAAGATTGCAGTTTCTGAAACTATATATCACTAGCATTTAGTTAAAGCATTTAACTAAATTGTTCTGTCATTTTTCAAGATGCAGCAAAGGAGGGTTTACACGCCTAGTATTTGCTTGATATGCTAAATACACATATACTTACATGTATCATCAGTTTATAAGATTTAATCTTCTTAATCCCAAGATATCGTCACAGCACAATTTGCCCAATTATTCAATATTTATGAAAGCCTCGAGATTCAACCGATGTTCTTAAAACCACAATATTTCTCAGTTTAAACGCCCCTCAAGCTTGTCAAGTTTCAATACAAAGCACAAATGAAAAGTCTACTGCATGGGAATTTGCATTGCAACTGACATGAAGGTGCCTATTTGATAAAGTTAAAAAAGTACAAGTATTCCTAGTGACCTCTGAATGTGATGCCACATTTTCCCATTGCAAATCTCCGTTTGAAGTTTGTTTTCGTTCCTGTGAAATTTTCTGAATGATGAATGATAATGCAACATTTAAAAGATCTAGGAGTTTTCACTTTCATCGATTTCGACTGTATTTCTTTCACTGATTTATATACTTTGGTTAAGAATTATTCAAATATGACGGAAACAATAACTTGGGACGGACTATGATAACAGAATCTGTACATTTGTTAGCAGTGATCAATCAAAATGAAACCCTCTATATTAAACGAAAGGCTCATTCGATATTCGAAATTCGGAATACGACAATCGAAATACTAGTATGAGATTCGAAGTTTGAGATTCAATATAGAAATACGTCGATCAAATCATTAACATGAACACATGTATCCTAGCAACATCGAAATGCTTTGATTAAAGATCACCTATTTTTGTTTTTACTTACATATAAAAGTAACTTATTACAAGTCAAAGTATTTTCACAAAGAATGAATATAAAAAATTTGATTGGAATATTGTGTAATACTTTTTAACCTGAGGTGTAACTCTTTACCCTTAATAAGTTCAAAACCGGGATGTATTCGTCCCAATTGTGTAAAAATATGAATAGTGTAGAGATAATGTCATTTAAAATCTGTTTTAATCTAAATAAAAAATACCAGTCTGGCCCCGCCATCTCAAACTATTGTATATCACTCAGCGCAGTTTTCAACTTCAATTCTTTACACTCAAGTACATAAATTTGAGGTCAATACTCAGACTTGAGATTGACAATTGTTTTGAGGAAAGTTGGTGACGGCGGGTCCTGGTTTCAGCAATGAATCTGAGTACAATTATTACTTATTATAGACTAAAGATGCATGTATATACATTGAAAATCAATCAGATCATATCTAAATGAAGTAATTTATGCGAAAATTTTAAGACTCAACTTCCTAAGAAAACACATGATCAGTCTAGTGTTAGGCATTATTGATTATTTTAAAAGAATATGACTGTATTATTTAATATTTCTTTTCAGATCATACGATCAAAGATATAGTACAGTAAATGACAATGGATCAAAATATGTTTTTAGGGTCTTCCGTCTTCAGCGGAAGACCCTACTATTATTCTATTGTTTCTTTTTCACTTTTCTTATTATTCTTTTTATTATTTTTTTGTCTTACAAATTTTGTGCAGGCGATTTCTCGAAGATGGCTCATTCGATTTTCTTCAAATTTTAAGGGTTGATGTGTCGGCATCTGAAGTTTGTACCGCCGTTTCAATTTTTTGATAACCACTTCTGGTCGGAAGTTATCGTCCGTTTACGATTTTTAAAAGTCAATTTTGTCGGCTAGAGATCCAAAGAACGAATAAAGATAAAGGGCTGAAATTTTCAGTGAGGATAAACATTAAATTTACCTATTGCAACATGGTCATAAAAACGTCCGCCGTCACTTCCGGTCGTCACCGGAAGGAAAGATAAAAAATCGTTTTTTTCAACTTTTTGCTTTTTGATATATTTTTCTAACGGGTTGATAGAGACACTTTTACTGATTCAGAATATATAATTTGTTTTGAAATCGATTGATTTGTTCCCGAGATATTAAGCATCAAAATCCTGAAGCGAGAGTCCGAGTAGCACAGTCGTTAGAGTCGTGGACATGTGCCCAGGCGACCCGGGTTCAAGCCTCGGGTGCCGAAATTTTTTCCCCTTATGTTTTGAGTTGATTAACAATTTAGTCTTAAAAGTGAAATGCTCATAAATCGGACGGAAGACCCACTCGTTGCTCGCAACGAGAACGATCTAGTTTGTTTCTAGTATCATGAAAAAATGAACATTTTTGTAAAATGATTTACCATTTAATACAACAATCACGATAAATGTTAAATAAAAACAGAACAAAAGTCCTTCAAGAAGTCATACCGGAAAAATTCACCATAACTGTCACAGATGATAACCGATTAAGTTTTACAAACTAGGATAGGACAAATAAATGAAAAGCAAACCCAACCCTCATATCAAATTTCTATGAATATGACGATAAAATGCAGTGTGGCAACGCACTTTGAAAATTTGAAAACTCTATCTTTGATATTTTTTTTGTAGAAATGCCTTGAACAAGCTGAAACATAAAATCTTTAATGTCTCGGAACCGGACGTGGCGACTAAAGAACTGGCGTGTACTTTTCTAGCAAATTTTGTCAAGAGTAAGATCTGAAAATTTCATCAAAATTAGGCGTTTTTGAGAAAAAGTGACAGGGAAAAAAACAATAATTATAATAGTGAAAAAAAAACAGAGCAATAACAATAAGGTCTTCCGTTGAAAACAGAAGACCTTAAAAAGAAATAAAGAAAGACACAAAAAAAAAATACAAATATACAGATAGCCGGATGACGGGCCTCTCTCTCTCTCTCTCTCTCTCTCTCTCTCTCTCTCTGAGAGACTTTTTTTTATTTTCTCTGTTTTATTAAAAACTAAACTTTTTAATGTTTTTTTTTTATATACTAATACATAGTTACAACACATTGCCATTGATCTATGTTCCTAGACGTTTTCAGGACCTTGTTTTTTTTTGCACAAAATGAATGCACCATGCTTAATTGTTTTGTTCTAAAAAAAAAACACACCATCAAACACACTTGATCTCGAAGGTAAGCAGGTTTCAAGAATAAGATTATATCTTTTAAAAAACATAGCTTTTATTCTGTACCAAAGATCTGATAGCAGTAACGAAATCAAAAAGGAGTTAGATACATGTATTACACTTTTACATAAAAGTAGGGCAGCAAAAGTTACTTTTTTGTATATTGGGCTGCCAAATTAAATATTTTAGACACAACAAAGTCAAAATAATTCTATTTTAAAGCTGACATGAATTCATAAATACGCATTATTTCCCTTTTATCTCCGACTACCGCCATATTAGTTGTCGATTTCTATTGTTCTGTTCACCGCTATACACCCCCCTATATAAGGCTGAGAATACTATTCATGCTTCACCGCATTCAGGAATTTCATACACTCGAACACGTTACCTTGGACGAAAATACGCATAGAAAAGCGTTTAGAAGAAAAATGGGGTTTTCAAGAAGATGCAGACGTTATGCACTCTGTATGAACGACACACGTGTTCGATGTGCATGCGAAGCAAGTCAGCACAGTCTGTGCAAATTAATACGGATACCTTGGACATCCTTTCAAAGAATAAATATATTTTGTATTTCATTGATTGTTGTTTTCTTTATTCTTTATTACTACATTTTACTACAATGTGTAGTTCATGCATTTAGAAGTCCGTGCAACGTGAAAGCCTCGATCGGAAAGCAACCGACCGTAACTTTCTCAACCGGTATATATACCCCAGTGGCAGTAGAGGAGCGATCGAAAATAATATGGAGACCAAATGCTTTTATAAATTCATGTCAGCTTTAAGTAATGTAATATTAATTTGGTTTTAAAAAGAAAGTATATATATATATATATATATATATATATATATATATATATATATATATATATATATATATATATATATATATATATATATATATATATATATGGAGAAAATGGCTGCCACTTCGGTTGGGGCCAGTTATTATTTAGATATGTTCGTGGCTTTACGTATTGTTACGTTGATGACGTATATGTACGTCGTGCACGTTGCTGTTTTACCGCTTACTTTCGGAATATCTCTGTAATAGCGGTCATTTTAACGCATCCGTACCAAGGATAACTCATGTGTAGCTGCAGAACTGTAGCTCTCCGGGAAAAAAAATATTGACAGACCGGAGAGCTACAGGGCCACCCATTGAAAAAAAATGTATATTTATTGCGCAGAAAAACGTGCGTTAGTTTTGGACTGATTACCTTATTTATACGCAAATTCCTTCAATATTTTTTTCCCGGAGAGCTACAGTTCTGCAGCTAACTTATGTGTAGACATTGTCTGCCGTTTCATCTCGTGCAATATTTAGGCCTACATTGTAATATGTTTTACGGTGCGACCGTTGGGGCGATAACAGCATGTGTTCAAACAATGTATTATGATAAATCAATAAAAATAAAATTAACATCGTAAATTAATTTTATTGCAAAATAAAATATACTTATTTTTCAGGACATTTACATTATTCATAGTTAATAAGATTTGTTGTAAGTAGAACAATAGTTCAATCTCAGATACAATATGTTTTTGAATAATTAAGATTTTAATGTAAATGTTTATTGCACTCTATCTGATTCTCCTCTTTTAAAGTGATTGTAACGTACGTTCAACCCCTATTTTTGCAGTAGACATTTTTTCTTAAACTTACATACAAAAATTGACTTATCATAGAGCCCCCCCCCCCCCCCCCATGTTAATTTTTTTTTTTCAATTACTAGCACATTGAAAAACGACTTATCATGGAGTTGCCCTCTCCACTTTTAAAAAAATTAAATTAAAATTTGCTTATCATATTATAAAAAGAAAATGGAATCCCCTCCCCCCCCCCCCTCCCCCCCAACATAGGGATTGGAAGCATGCAATAAATGGAAGTGCAAATACTCTATTACGTACGTTACGGAATCGGCCGAAGTTTTCCGAATATTCTGGCTTCCGCCAATCGACAATCCTCGGCTGAGTCCGCGGCGCTCCGAGTAAAATCGATGAAGCCTGATTATCGTCGGGTTCGGTCACCAACTATTCTCAATGTCAAAATGGCTCCTGAGCGTCAACCTGAGGTGTCCGAAATACCCAAGAGCCAAAGGAAATTTCAGTCTTATATCCCATCTAGCACGAACAAATATGGATGGCGAGAAGATTTGAAGTACTATGATTTGAAAATTCCGAAGTGGAAGTACGGTTTTGCAGATTCAATCCGAGTAATATGCGGGTTGGTGCCAAAACAGCAAGAAAAATATGAGCCCTTTGATCCATTTGATCCTAAATCGTACAAGGTCGAGAACTGCCATCAACGATTGCATTTTTATCAGAGAATGCTAGATGAAAGGGGTTGGAAAGATCCCTGGATAAGGTAAAAATATCACTAAACTTAATCGTGAAAGTGAAACAGTCATACGATATCTACTTGTCCACAGGGGCTTGTGTAAAAAAAAAGATATAGTTTAAAAGTGGGTAACAAGAACATAATTAAAATTATTTTCCTCTGAGGAATCCACTGATTTTCTTCACACGCCCCAAGTAGAGTCAAGGTTACAGGCCAACAGTAATTGTTTATCTGGCAAACACAGTGAAAATTCAAACCATATGCAGTATTTTATTCTCTAGATTTGTTACTATAGTCTTTCATTTATTCCATGGCGGTTTGCAACATGAGACAAAGCCACATGTGACGGTCAGACTGGTTTGAATATCAGCGCTAGATAGCTTAGTTGGTTGAGCACCTGACTATATTTTCAGGGGGCCTGGGGCCCAGATTCGAATCGTGGTCTGGTCCATCATTGTTTCTCCCATCCCGTTTCATTTTGTGCCGTGACCAACCCCTGGAAATGACAGGTTAATTACTCATTCCAGGGGAAGATTTTGGGGTGATCTTTGATGACGAAAATCATTTAAGGAGGGAGAAATGTGAATACTGGCGCCAGATAGCTCAGTTGGTAGAGTATCTGACTATAGAGTCTCAGGAAGCCTGGGTTCAAATCCCAGTACAGTCCATGATTATTTTAACATCCTGTACACACAGAACACTAGTTTGGCCACGTTTAAAATTTATTCATCCATTGGCACTGTCCACTGATATACGTGTACTTCATCAACAAGGTTTGCAACTCCATTACTCCCTTTCTGTGCCCAAATCACAGTATTTTCCTGTTTAAAGCTACATGCATTGTAATTATTAACATAAGCATTGGGCACCCCCTCCGGATTCCTTGGATTAGGATATTTTGAAATATGTGAAGCTACTGGTTTTTCTCATTCTTTTTTTTTGTTTTGTCAAGATTTAAGATACCGTATTTCACGGAATTTAGGTCGATACTTTTTACAAGATTTAAGATACGGTAATTAGAATATATCTGCTACTTCCACTTTCCAAAACAATGCTATGTGTTTGATTAAAGGTATGCTCAATTTCTTGGATCAACCGTAATCGTTTTAAATGTGTGGAACTTCCGGACTTATAAATTTGAAGGAGATGATTTTCAACAGAAAAAATATTTTAAAATACTATTAAAACAAGAGGTGTTTGTAAAACACTTATGCCCCCCCTCCCTTGGAAACATCTGCAAAGAAAATGAACAGAAACTGCAAATAATTGCTGCAATTTTTCTGTGTCCAAGGGGCATAACTCTGTTGGAAATTGCTCAATCGTATCCAAAATGGAACTTGACTTAGATATTATTATTATAAACCTGTATACCAAATTTCATTTCAATATGTGCATCTTCTGCGAAGAAAATGAACGGAAACTGCAAATAATTGGAATTTCTTACGTCCAAGTGCATAGCTCTGTCGAAAATTGCTCAATCGCAACCAAAATCAAACTTGACCTAGATATTATTATGATCTGTATACCAAATTTCATTTCATTATGTGCATCCTCTTCGAAGAAAATGAACGAAAACTGCAAATGATTGGAATTTTTCTAGTCCAAGGGGCACAACTCCATCGATAATTGCTCGATTGCACCAAAAATCGAACTTGACCTAGATAATAGAGAGGTTAAGCATTTAAACAATACGTGTGAAGCTACAGGTCTGTTTACACGTACACGTACCAAAATTTTGGTTATGTTATATAACTGTAAGTATACGCGGATGTGTAAAATATTAAGATTCAACGTTTTCAACATGTTTAGTCTACTCTCATTGTTTATGAAATAATTCTATGACTTTGATGAAACCAAAAGCATAGTTGTCCTTAATTAATCGTCTGCTTTACATTACACAACATTGGTATACAATTAGTCCATATTCTTATCAAAAATTTTTTCATCTATGTGTACTTCTGATTCTACACGTTATGTACAACTTGTAGAATTACGTGGTATATGGAAAATGTGACGTAATACACATAAAATCAGGGGACTCCCCTAGTTACACGTACTTGTACACGCTGAAATGCTTTACATCTCTATTATTATGGTAAACCTGTATACCAAATTTCATTTCAATATTTGTATCCTTTGCAAAGAAAATGAACGGAAACTGTTGGTGGACCGACCAACCGACAGACAGCAGCAAAGCAATATGCCCTCCCTTCTTTGAAGGGGGCATAATGAATAACAATCTGCTTTTTGAGGTCATCTATAACAGTATTAGAAATTAAAATTGGGTAGACATTGTGAAGGCATGGCCAAATTAGTGTGATGCAGTTATATCTCCTGTTGCAAACCTTCGTAAAACAAAAAATTAAAGAAAAGGGAGTAAATTTAAATATGATTATCCAGAGATTAAAAAGTTGGGTTTGGTTTGAATTTTCTCCATTGTTTTAAGAAATAAGGTATCATTTTAGCTCACCGAGACGAAGTCAGGGGGAGCTTATGCTATACCCTCGGCGTCGGCGTTGGCGTCCGGACCATGTTAAAGTTTTTGTTGCAGCTCCTGTATCTAAGCTATTACTTGTCCTATCTTCACCAAACTGGATGATGCATCTGGACCTACTTATGGACTTGAAAGATTTGGATGCTGAATCTGAGTCCTAAATTTCAGATGCTAGTGGATGTTAAGGTTGTTGGACCAGGTTAAAGTTTTTGTTGCAGGTGCCCTTTGATAGCAATATCTAAGTTACTGCTGGTCCGTACTTCACCAAACTTGCGTTGATGGTGTGTCTTATGATACTGATGCACCAGGCAGGCTTGGGTGCTGAATCTGAGCTA
This sequence comes from Magallana gigas, assembly GCF_963853765.1. Taxonomy (NCBI): domain Eukaryota; kingdom Metazoa; phylum Mollusca; class Bivalvia; order Ostreida; family Ostreidae; genus Magallana; species Magallana gigas. The sequence continues at coordinate 14,286,161 of NC_088854.1, forward strand.
TAGGTTACAGATGCTGAAGGAGGTTAAGGTTTTTAGAGCTGGTTAAAGTTTTTGTTGCAGGTGCCCTCTAATGATTATATCTTAGTTACTACTTGTCCTAACTTCACCAGACTTCCATGGATGGTGCGTCTTATGATACTGATGCACCAGACAGGCTTGAATGCTGAATCTGAGCCATAAGTTTCGGATGCTGGAGGAGGTTAAGGTTTTTTAGAGCTGGTTAAAGTTTTTGAAATAGTGCCCTCTGATGATTATATCTTAGTTATTACTTGTCCTAACTTCACCAAACTTCCATGGATGGTGCGTCTTATGATACTGATGCACCTGACAGGCATGAATGCTGAGTCTGAGCCATAGGTTTCAGATGCTGGATATGGTTAATTTTTTTGGAACAGGTCACATATTTAATAGATAATAGTACTATTGCAAACTTGCATAGTTGATTAAACTGTAATATGAATGAATCACAGAGGAAGCTTCAGATGCAGAGCTTGATCTCCATTATCAATGATGCTAAAAATATATCTTAGTTATTACAGGTCCTAACTTCACCAAACTTGAATGGATGGTGTGTCTTATGATACAGATGCACTCGACAGGCGTGGATGTTGAATCTGAGCTATAGGTTGCAGATGCTGGAGCAGGTTAAGGTTTTAATTGCTAGTGCCCTCTGATGATGATATCTAAGTTATTACTTGTCTGAACTTCACCAAACTTGCATGGAGATGCGTCCTATGTATTCTGATGCACCTGACAGGCTTGAATGCTGAATCTGAGCCATAGGTTTCGGTTGCTGGATGAGGTTTAGTTTTTTTGGAACAGCCCCCCCCCCCCCCCGAACAGGTCACATGTTTTATAGATGAAAGCTTGCATAGTTGATTTAACTATATTATAAATGAAAAGCAGAGGTTGCTTCAGAAGCAGAGCCTGATCTCCATTATCAAGGATGCTAATGAAATTTCCTACCTCACTCAAACCTGCTCGAAAGATAGATGTGTTTGTTGATAAATGATATAACATGATTCCTATGATATAGTATTGTATGGTATGAAATAATATTGTTTAATATGATACAATATAATATCATATGTATTATTATAAAAAGTTATATGATATGATAGGATATTGTATCAATTTTTTTGATATTTTATGTAATGATATTGTATCATGATATCTTTATGTATAGTATTGTTTATTATGATACAATATTGTAAAATATTGTATTGTATTATTAATTTACTATTTCATCACATGATACTTTAACATAAGATATTGCAAAATATAATATTGTTTCCTATGATACAATATTGTATATTCTATAAAATTGTATCATACGATATTGTATAATAAAATTATATGATATTAGTTTCAGTAATATAGAATTATATCACATGAAATTGTATAATATGATACTGTAATATTATATGTTGTTATACTTTCATGCTAAATACTGAAATCTGATTGGTTAAGACGCAGTTAATAATATTTACTATTACCCTCAGCGTTAGCAACGCACTTGGCAACGGGTAACATTAAAAAATGTTACATGCGCGAAAATTATGCGCGTACGGTTCGCTGTAGAATTCACGTTATTCCTATATAAAAGCAGTAAAATTTTCTTAAAAATTTTAAAGAAGACATTCAGTATAACAAAATAAATAGTGCCTGTTTGGGAGGATAACAGTTGAAATTGACACCCCTCGAAAACCATTGTCAACCTCCGCTTCGCGTCGGTTGACAATGGTTTTCTCGGGGTGTCAATTTCAACTGTTACCCTCCCAAACAGGCACTATTTATATAATATCATATCATACGATATTGTAAAATATGATATTGGTTTATAATATGATATATTATCACATCATCGTAAAATATATTATTGTATCATGATACAATATGTATAATATAATGTTGTATTATATAATATTTTACTTTTAATTATCACATAATATTGTATCATTTGATATGATACAATGTTGTATCAAATTATATTGTATCATGATACAATATCATATTATATATCAAAAATGATACAGTATCATACAATATCATTCTATATTATACAATATAACATCATATGTTTCAATGTTATGATGAATTATGTAATATGATATTGTAATATAATACTATATTGTTTTATATATTATGATATTGTATTATTTGATCAAATACAATAATGTATAACACAATGCTATGTCATATCATACCTTACAACATCATATCTCATCATTGTTTATTATGGTATTTTATTGTATTATGTGATGTATGTTGTAAATATGATAGGATGCAATATTTAATTTTATATTATTGTATTGATTAACATATGAACATATGATTATCATACAATTTTTTAACAGATGATATATGAAATTATGTCAAAACAGAATCCATGAATATCCAAGATCATTAAGTATGATTTTCATTTAATATGATAAAGGTGGTCTCATAAGGTGAAGTCTCATAAGGGTGATGTCTCGTCTCGGTGAGCTTTGTAATCTTTGATTACCTATGTTTTGATGTATATCGGGATATAACAATGGGTTGGTCACATGGTCAATTCACATAAAGCCTGAAGGGTACCAACCCTATATACATCCAAAAATATTACCTTATTTCTTATACATTTGTATTTACATTTGTTGCAAATTATGACAATAACAATGCTCCATACTGTAAGTATACGCGTACGTGTAAAATAATTAGATTCAAGGTTTTCAACATGCATTTTAGCTCACCTGAGCTGGAAGCTCAAGTGAGCTATTCTGATCACATCGTGTCTGTCTGTCTTTCCATCTTTCCTTCTGTCTGTAAACTTTTCACCAGGGTTGGCCGAGAAATACCAGTGGTGGGAATTACCGGTGGTAAATACCGGTATTTCCCGTCCCGGTAAATACTACTGTTTTTCTCTAAACTGGGAAATAACTTGTGTGGAAGCATCCTCAGGTAGTGTAGATTTAAAGTTACGAAAATCATGACCCATGGGGGGTCGAAGTTTAACATATGAATATATAGAGTATATCTTTAAAAATCTTCTTCTCAGAAACTAATCAGCCGGCAAAGCTGACACTTGTGTGGAAGCATCCTCGGGTATTGTAGATTCAAAGTTGTGAAAATCATGGCCCCCGGGGGTAGGGTGGGGCCACAATGGGGGATCAAAGTTTTACATAGGAATATATAGAGTAAATCTTTAAAAATCTTCTTCTCAGAAACTAATCAGTCAGGAAAGCTGAAACTTGTGTGGAAGCATCCTCAGGTATTGTAGATTCAAAGTTGTGAAAATCATGGCCCCTGGGAGTAGGGTGGGCCACAATGGGTGGTCTAAGTTTTACATAGGAATATATAGAGTAAATCTTTAAAAATCTTCTTCTTAGAAACTAATAAGCCAGGAAAGCTGAAACTTGTGTGAAAGCATTATCAGGTAGTGTAGATTAATAGTTGTGAAAATCATGGCCTCCGGGTGTAGGGTGGGGCCACAATGGGGGATCAAAGTTTTACATAGGAATATATAGAGTAAATCTTTAAAAGTCTTCTTCTCAGAAACTAATCAGCCAGGAAAGCTGAAACTTGTGTGGAAGCATTATCAGGTAGTGTAGATTAATAGTTGTGAAAATCATGGCCTCCGGGTGTAGGGTGGGGCCACAATGGGGGATCAAAGTTTTACATAGGAATATATAGAGTAAATCTTTAAAAGTCTTCTTCTCAGAAACTAATCAGCCAGGAAAGCTGAAACTTGTGTGGAAGCAACCCCAAGAAGTGTTGATTCAAAGTTGTGAAAATCATGACCCCTGGATGTAGGGTGGGGTCACAATAGGGGGTCGAAGTTTTACATGGGAATATATAGAGTAAATCTTTAAAAATCTTCTTCTCAGAAACTAATCAGCCAGGAAAGCTGAAACTTGTGTGGAAGCATCCTCAGGTAGTGTAGATTCAAAGTTGTGGAAATCATGATCCCTGGGGGTAGGGTGGGACGCAATGGAGGGTCGAAGTTTTACATAGGAATATATAAAGTAAATCTTTAAAAATCTTCTTCTCATAAACTAATCAGCCAGGAAAGCTGAAACTTGTGTGGAAGTATCCTCAGGTAGTGTAGATTCAAAGTTGTGAAAATCATGATCCCTGGGGGTAGGGTGAGGCCACATTGGGGGGGGGGGGGGTGTTAAAGTTTTACATAGGAATATACAGAGTAAATCTTTAAAAATCTTCTCAGAAACTAATCAGCCAGATGATTCTTTATAATTGTTAAGACTTTGGCTCCAGGACAATACTTCGGCCTCACAAGAAGGTTCAGAGTTTGATGTAGCTTTATATCCCATATATAAACAATTGTTAAGGATCTTTTTGAGAACTGCAATACTCAACATGTGATATGACTATAAAATCATCCTTTTAGAAAAGGGACTAATGATTATAAACATAAGAATATCCAGGGAGAAAAATGGATTTTATTTATACAGGATCTACATGTATTATTGTACATTGTCCAGATTGTTTGTATTATGACTCCATTAAGCTGATTTTATCATACCTATTGTTCCTCAGGTGAGCGATGTGGCCCATGGGCCTCTTGTTTAAATATTATGAGTGTTGTCTCAAAATTGTGTAGAACAGTGGCATTATTTAATTACTGGTAAATAGAATTAGAGGAAATTGAAAATTGAAGGTAAATTTGAACTAAGATAATTTGTTGATACTAGATATTGTACAAGATTTAATTTGTGAAATGTGCAATAATGTCAAAAATGAAACATTAAAAATTAGGGTAAAATAATTAAAGTCTTGAGGTAAAATAATTCTGCATAAAAAATCTAGAAGGAAAATATATTTTGATATTGATAGTTGTTCTTTTATTTTCCCACTAAAATTCTTAGCAATAATGAGCTTTAAGAGACTTTGTAGTGCATTTTGCGAGAAGTTGTGATTGACCTTTTGGGACACTCTTGAAATGCAATCATGTTTATATGTTAAAGATATTTTAGGGCCTTTTTGAAATGTATGAAAGAAGATGGGTGGATAAGGCATATAAAATGCCCATACACGGTTGGACAAGCTAATGAAAAATCAAAATATCAATAAATCTGATATTTAAAAAAAGAATAATTTAAAACAATATATATTTAACATATCTTTGATTTTTTATCCATATTAAATATGTTCAATACTTGGAATAGGTTGATCGACTCAAACAGGCGTATACATATCAAAACCTGCAAATAGTGTCATTTTTTTTTAACTTCAAGGCATTTTCTTTTATAGAGTGGGTCCGTGCTCCATATTTTTCTCATAGTCTAAATAAGGTCTAATGGAAAACAAACCGATTTCAATCAACAAAAACGTGGAGAGATGACCCACTATACAATAAAAATAGCATTCTTTTCATCCAGCCTTCGGCATATCGGAGTATCAAGTAGCATTATTTCCTGGCTATTATGCTCGGGATCGCCCTTCAAAAAAAGCTAAAAACCTACCTGGAAGTGACGTCACATACCGTATAAATAGTGCGTCCATTGTGATAAACACTCATATTTTTTCTGGCGACATCGGGACATGAGCCCTTGTCGGTTATATGGTTATTGCGGTTATTGCGGTGTTAATAAATTTTCTAAGACGTGGTCTTAGTTGCAAGGTTTGTAAAGCCTTTGAAAACGAATTAAATCTACCAATGACGAAGTCTTGGTTTGAAAGGATTGATAATCCGTGCATTTCGTTTTACACATGGTTCATGTGGTTTTACAACTCAAGTTGTACAATACACGTTGTGTATTTGTTGAATGCACGATTAGAACACGCTGTGTTCAGAATTTTGTCGTGAATTTATTTTATACCGCAAGTTTTACAATACACGTTGTGTATTGGTTGATAGTACGTTTATAAAACACGTTGTGTTCAGAACTTGGACTATATAAAAAATTTTACACCTCAAGTTGAATAATATACACGCTGTGTATATATTAAATAGTACAGTACAATTAGAACACGCTGTGTTCAGATTTTTCTAATGGTTTTATTGATCTCAATATCAGGGATATAAATGAGACAAGAGATGGAATTTCTCTTAACTGCTGACTGATACTAGAGATAATTGGTTTACGACCTACAATTTACAAGAAGTAGCGCTCATAGTAAAATGACCAAAGGTCTGAAGTTTGAACAAAATAACAGTCAGTTTAATAATACAACTGTACTAGATCATGTAGGTGAAAGAAGATGTCAATTTGGAACATCTGAACAGGCTGATGCAATATTTTACATGAAATTAATGTTGGTTTATTGATCATAATAAAAAAGAAGTATTCAAAGCATCACTTTGCACATGGTTGGAAATAAGTACAGCTGATGATATCAGTAAAATTATTTGGTGTCATTGAAGACCAAACAAGAAATTGCACGAATGAACAGGAATTTATTTTGCTTCTCAGAGCAATACATTGGCTGTGAAATGTTTTAATTCTGGGATGAGAAGCTTATGTAAACATATGTTTTCTATACCACATAATATATGGTGTTTTCAAGTTATTGTCACAGAAAAGATGATTGTCTACATTACATTTATTTATATTACATTGTACAGTCGAAGTTGTGCATGTTGTGAAGTTTGGAAGAAAGAAGCTTAAAATCTTGGAGAATCATAAATTTTTAGAAAGACATAAAATATTAGAGAATTAAACTGATCACTGTTTGGAATGAGTGCAAAAGACAATTCATGCAGTGTTTTGAATCGTATCAATTGTTTGTGCAGTTTTATTCAGATATAAAGTTTGAGTTAAGAGTTATAAGGTTTGACTGAAGTGACAGTGAATGTTGAAAACAGGAGTACCGGTATTGATGAAAAAATTTGAATGAAAGACATATATATGTCTAAGTTAGTAATAGAGAGAAATCAAACAAACATTAGGATACTTGACTTGAAAAGTACTTTTAAAATAAGTACATGTACCGGTAATATACAGTCAAATAATTAATATGGTTTTACTATTTAATTGTTTTTTGCATCCATAATTATTACAAAAGTCATAAACCTTCACATCATTATATGATTCATGGGAATGATTTGAGGAACAAAGAACCAAACATTTATTGACTTAGATGATTTGATTTCAGACACCATACATGAATTTATTTTAAGCTAATTTAAATGAAGACTTCCTGGGAACTAAGGCTTGATAAGTATTGTTATGACACTGTATGATATAAAGAAATGAAGTTGTTTGATACATTGCTGAAATCCTGAGATATAATACCAAAAGAAAAGGTTCAGAGTGAAAGAGGATCAGTGTGATCGGAATGAAAATCCAGAAATGATACAGTGTTCACTATAACCCTATTTGTTATAACATTAAAACTTATTACTAAAGTATGGTACATGTTCAATTAGATTGAAATGAAAGAGTATGGTATATATTAAAGAAAGAGACTATAGGTGACCCTCTTTAATTTTATCCTAAGAATTTGGTGAATTAAACTTTTACAATTAGATCAAATATAAAAGCTATATATACTAGCCTGTCTAGATCATGAAATGCAAGCAATTTTCTACCAAGACAAATTGTCAATGGAGATCAGTTGTTTTACAACCTTCCTCTTTAGGGAAAAATCCAGTGAAAAGGATTATGAATGTAAAAATACATTTGTAATAGAATATTACAATGGAAGAGATATAATTGAATGGTAAATTGACAATATACAAGTTATTGAATAGAGTACTGAATATACGATATGAAACATGAGATTATGTTTGATTATATATTTAGAGACACTGAAATTTGATTTTTTTAGATTCTCTTAATACAAGAGGGGTTACATGAGTAACTTTAATTTGGAATTACGATACACTAGCTAGAAACATGTTTACAATGTTCATATTGAGAAAAAGCAAAGAACAAACTGATTTTCATACATTTATTATATACTTACCATATATGTATTAGTTGATGCATTGGAATATATGGTTTCCAGTATAAGTGAATAATTATTGATTATCTCTACAGAACTTATCATCAGAACTGAAGTCTTCATGAAAAGACAAATGTTGCATGTATTTACTTGCTAATGGTGTTTAGTATATATGATACTACAAATTTAAAACAGATTTTAGAACGTTTCTGGTAATATTCAGAATTTGAATCAGAATAGAAAATATTAACTTTACAGATATATGTGTTAAGACATTGTGTGAACATTAAGGCTATGTAGTAGCTGCAACAAAAAATTAAAATGATGGGAAAAACTTTTAAATATTAAAGATGATTGAATTTCTTTTGCAAAAGATTGAGAAAGTTCTCTTTTTGTATTTTCTAATTGTGTTATATTGATTGAATATATGAATTAACAGGATTTATATTTTTGCTTACTTCATATTATGAAATTTGATTATAATAAGTTATTTCAAGATAGTGATTGTGTTTAATCATATCACTCGATCAAAGGACAAAGATATTATATTACGGTACAATATTTACTATTGAAGAAATGTTTACTCATATTTAGCTGCTGGCATATATGTAAATAATGTTACCCTGGATATAACATATCTGATTCATAAATTCCAAGAAAGATTACAGGGAACACATTTATTCCTGTTTTATTTTTTGTCTCTTTGCCAGTGGGTGAATTAATGAAGACTAGGCGAATTACAATGCCCTACATTGTCTCTCTATAAACAAAGCTTTGTCTGGGCAAGTTTTAATTGGGATAAAACTGTTCACAATCTAAGAAAGTAACATGGGGCTAAAATAGTCCTGTTTATAGTTCCCAATTGTTGGTCTTATTGTGATTACATGAATATAGATATATTGACGACCAAAAAATGACATTACAAAGAACTTAAAATTATATTTCATATCTTGTCATAAATTGTTAATACACAAAAAATTAACGTCATACAATGTTCCCACTTTTTATATAAAGTTATATATACTCCATGAATATACATGTATATGTAAATACATGTAATAAATTGTTTATTATGATACATATATTAGATTTATGGAAAATGAAATATGAATTCCATATTTTTTAAGAGAAAACAGTACCTAGCTAGAGGTTAAAATCTTTACATAGGTCATTTATATTAACTTATTTCATATTGAAGATGTAATTATCAAATTTAGAAAAGATTGCAAGTTTTGAAATTAGTTTTCTTAAAACTAATTAATTCATGCAGAGTTTGGTTGTACAGTGTATTAATATATCAAAATGGATGTGTTATGAAGGATTAACATTTTAATTTTTTGTATAAATACCACATACCAGGAAATTCATAGATATTGATTAAAGAAATTTCAAAGGAAGGAATGTTGATGTTCAAAGACATCAGACAAGATTATACCTGACATCCTTCTGTACACAAGTGAATACTATTGCTTTTACTGATAATATCTAAGTTTCAAAGAAAACTTAACTTATCCTAATATATAGCTATATGAGCTGGACAAAATAGGACATACATGTATATATAAATATGATTTTAGTTTATAAAAGAATGATTGACATATAGGTAATTCATGAAGAGTAAATATTTTTCTGAACAGAGGGTAATTGTACCTTAGTTATGTTGCAAAACTTAATCATACATCAGAAGATGAGACTTTATATTCAAGGAAGAAAACATTTGTTTTCTACATTACATTGGAAGCTAGAAGATCATACATTTAATTACATTATAGCTGTATTATATGTTTATTATAATGTACCCTATATATCAGACAGTAAAATCTGACATTTCAATGAATGCAATTCATTCTTCTTTCTATTAACATCTTACAGACAGAAAATTAGATATAGTTTTTGGATTTTACAAACAATGTATTTTATTAATATCACAGAGAAATGAGGAAGAATGGTTTTAAAACATTATTTTCTGAGAAAACATTAATCATGCAGCCACAATATGGACAATTATTATAGAAATTGGTGGGGAAAATAATGGGTACATTTGATGTGTTTTGTGGCTAAGATGATCAAGCAATTTTGTGTTTCCACATGATGAAACTAAAGTTGATTTATTAAAATGGTCTATGTTTATTTAAATCATTGATTGAGAATCTTCTCTATTTGGAAGGTTTTTTATTTATTGTCAAATACTTTGAAGATGCTACTTGATACTCCGATATGCCGAAGGCTGGATGAAAAGAATGTCCCCCTCATCCAAGCATTCCCCCGGATGTGATGGATGAGGGGCATTCTTGGAAGACAGCCTGAGGCTGAGGAGTATCAAGGTTCCCTCCCTGTATGGGTTTTGAGAATTGTTTATCCCACCTCAGATAAAAATACATATTTGACTAAATCTGCTTTAAAATTATGAGTGTTTATCACAATGGACGCACTATTTATACGGTATATGACGTCACTTCCAGGTAGGTTTTTAGCTTTTTTTGAAGGGCGATCCCGAGCATAATAGCCAGGAAATAATGCTACTTGATACTCCTCAGCCTCAGGCTGTCTTCCAAGAATGCCCCTCATCCATCACATCCGGGGGAATGCTTGGATGAGGGGGACATTTTGTACCCCCAACAATTTGAACAACGTTTTAAAAAATAATACAAGTCCGTAAATTCGTGGCCAAAGGCAAAATAAATTCAAAATTGTATTTCAATGGGCATTTGTGCCATCTTATTCCACCATCTTCTTTAAGTTTATTATAAATTTTTTTTTTGAAAGGGAAGGGTTATTGAAATGTATATTATCCAATGACAATGCAATTTTAACTTTCGGGAACTCTTGTAATGTATCTGGGCCAGAGGTTATCCAAGCAATATTGAAGTACAATGTCTCACTCATTTGTAACCAGATTTTGATGATTATAATACAAACAATTCTCTCTTTGTAGATTCGAAGTTCCTATGTGGCACAAAATTAACACAACTAGAGTCTATACATATTGGCAGGCGTTAGGCAGAATGTTGGTACCGGGAATCATATTGGGAATTATTTGTGCACAAATTAAAGGGAAGTACTTCACTTACCATGATTATGAAGGAAGGGAAGAAAAATGGAAACACTTTAAATATGCAAAACATCATTGACGATGAAACAGAGAAGAAGAACTGATATGAGGATGAAATTGATAAGAAGAACTGATATATTTTCTTATGGCTCTGTTCCTTGAGAAATGAATAAACATAATTGAAGTCTTTAAAAGTTTGTTTTTGAACACACAGCAAGTCTAATGTTCCACCCCTATAGCAACTGTGTCTGGTTGGAGGTTATGAAGCAGATACTGTATCTAAGTTATTACAGGTCCTAGCTTCTCCAAACTTACTTGGGTGATGGATTTTGAGAATCTATTGCACTTGACAGGATTGGATGTTAAATATGAGTTATAAAATTTAGATGTTGGAGGATGATAAAGTTTTCAGAGAAGATCAAATGTTTTGTGATGGCCATATTTAAGTAATAAATTTAAATTACTTGTACGCACGTCCTAACTTCACTTTGTTAAAGTTTTAGATGGTCATATGCAAGTACCAGCAGTTCTGGTCAAAAAGCCGCCAAACTTAGAAGGATAATGCATGTTGTGATAGCATGGAAAGGCATGGATGCTGAATAAAAGCCATAAATTTTGAACCCCAGAGGAGGATAAAATTTTTGGAACATGCAGATTTCGAAGCAGGCCATAGAAGTGACTATTTAACTATTCAGACTTGCATGGTTGATGTAACTAAGTATGTTAAGTACAAAATGTACTAACTTTGATTATCCAGATTTTATCGCGGGTTAAAGGTTTTGAAGCAGTTCGAGGTTGGTTTGAGTGTCAGAGCTGGTTACCTATGAAAGTAAATACTGGCCTTAATTTAACCCATACATACTATAGTTTATGCTACCACTACTTTTGTAAAATGTTTTGTTAATCATAAGGTGGCAGGGGACAGTTTTTTTTTTTTTACACAATTCATTGTAGCCAAGGGATGCATGTCTTCCGAACTCTGTAACTAGAATTTCCTCAGGTCCCATTCAGCACAAATACCTTTAATTCACTCTTTATGAGATCAATCACCAATTTCTGAAGAAAATTACTAGTCAAAACCTGTAAAATTCTCTACATACTGGTTTTTAGCTCACCTGAACCGAAGGTTCAAGTGAGCTTTTCTGATCACCCGTTGTCCGTCGTCCGTCCGTCCGTCCGTCCGTCCGTCTGTCTGTCTGTCCGTCCGTCTGTAAACTTTTCACATTTTCAACTTCTTCTCAAAAACCACTGGGCCAAATTTAACCAAATTTGGTACAAAGCATCCTTATGGAAAGGGGGTTATAAATTGTAAAAATAAAGGGCACAGCCCTTTTCAAAAGGGAGATAATTGCGAAACAGTAAGTATAGGGTGCATGTCTTTAAAATCTTCTTCTCAAAAACCACTGCACCAGAAATGCCAATATTTACACAAAAGCTTGTATATATAGTGAAGATTCTAAATTGTAAAAATCGTGACCCTCGGACCAAAACTGGGGCCCCAGGCGGGGTTCAAAGTTTAACATAGAAATACATAGGAAAATGTTTTAAAAATCTTCTTCTCAAGAACCACTGCACCAGAAATGCCAATATTTACACAAAAACTTGTATATATAGTGAAGATTCTAAATTGTAGAAATCGTGACCCTCGGACCAAAATTGGGGCCCCAGGCGGGGTTCAAAGTTTAACATAGAAATACATAGGAAAATGTTTTAAAAATCTTCTTCTCAAGAACCACTGCACCAGAAATGCCAATATTTACATATAAGCTTGTATACATAGTGAAGATTCTAAATTGTAACAATCGTGACCCTCGGACCAAAACTGGGGCCCCAGGCGGGTTTCAAATTTAACATAGATATACCTTAGGAAAATGTTTTAAAAATCTTCTTCTCAAGAACCACTGCACCAGAAATGCCAATATTTACACAAAAGCTTGTATATATAGTGAAGATTCTAAATTGTAACAATCGTGACCCTCGGACCAAAACTGGGGCCCCAGGCGGGGTTCAAAGTTTAACATAGATATACCTTAGGAAAATGTTTAAAAAATCTTCTTCTCAAGAACCACTGCACCAGAAATGCCAATATTTACACAAAAGCTTGTATATATAATGAAGATTCTAAATTGTAGAAATCGTGACCCTCGGACCAAAACTGGGGCCCCAGGCGGGGTTCAAAGTTTAACATAGAATTACATATGAAAAATGTTTAAAAATTTTCTTCTCAAAAACCACTTCACCAAAAATGCCAATACATACACAAACGGTTGTATATATAGTGAAGATTGTAAAAATCGTGACCCCTGAACAAAAAAGTGGGGCCCCAGTAGGGGTTTAGATTTTAACATATATAGGAAAATGTTTTAAAATCTTCTTCTCAAGAACTATAGTGCAACTGTTTGGGATATTACTATGCATACATGTACATCCTTAAATAATGTAGATTCAAAAATTTGTAACTCCCGGACAATTGATGGGCACCAAGAGGGGTTCAAAATTTAAACATTTTAAAAAACATAAAGGAAAAGTTTAAAAATTTTCTTCTCAAGAACTACAATGTTTTAGTTTGTGGAATTTCTATGCCTTCGCTCATGTAGATTCCTAATTGGTAAAATCGTTACCCCCGGACCAATACTGGGGCCCCAAGATGGGGTCAAAGTTTATTATAGAAATATAAAGGTAACGTTAAAATATCTTCTTCTCGAGAACTACAATGCCTCAATTTGTGAGATTACTATCATGCATACAACCTTGGATAATGAAGGTTCGACAGTTTTAAAATAGTGACCCCTGGACTAATACTAGGGACCCAACATGGGTTTAAAGTTAAATGTAGAAGTACCGGTATATATGGAAAATGTTTAAAAATCTTCTTTTCGAGAACTACAATGCATCAATTTGTCAGATAACTACGTAAGCACCCTCAAATAGTGTAGATTCGAAATTATAAAAGCTGTGACCTCAATCTAATACTGGGGCCCCAAGAGGTGTTCAAAGTTTAGCATAGAAATATAGAGGGAAAATGTTGAAAAATCTTTTTCTAGGGAACTATAATGCTTCAGCTTGTGAGATAACTATGCAAGCATCCTTAAATAATGTAGATTCCAAATAATTAAAACTTTAGTCCTGGACTAATACTGTGGCCCCAAGAGGGGTTCAAAGTTTAACATAGAAAGATATATTGAAAATGTTTTTAAAAAGTTTTTCTCGAGAACTATAATGCTACAGTTTGTGAGATTATTATGCAAGGATCCTCAAATTGTGTAAACTCTAATGTAGTGGAACCAAGAGTTATCTTTCTTGATGTTCTGTACAGTCTGAGAGTTATTTCTCTTGAAGTGGAACTCTGCTACGTTCAGTTTTTCAGGTTGTGTACGTGCGGTCCTACCGCAGTGCTACACATTTTCATTTCTATGTTACTGTTTATGTTGTTCAAGCCAACCATAAACCTCGGACCATAACTGGGTCCCCAGAAAGGGGTTCAATGTTTAAAATAGAAAAAGCATATGCTACGAAATGTAATGTTACAAGGAACTGCTGTTCAGGTGAGCGATGTGGCCCATGGGCCTCTTGTTATGAGATTTTGACCCTTTCATATTTTGCTGATTTTTCATGATTTTGCAGCTTTTTAGACCTCTCCCAGCTAATTCCCTGCAGAGGGTTGACCTTCCGTACCGCATGCATGTTGCACTATCACATGTCAGAAACTTACCGGTGTATTGTTTACAATGTCCCATCTACCTACTTTTCGTGTTATTTTACCTCCCGTCTGTAACTTGCAATTTCACTGTGTAAAGTCAACACAACAGTCATAGCCGCGTGTTTCGCATTTTACTTCTGATCTCATGTACCTAACACTGATATGGGGCCTACATATTGCATATCAATTGCAACAAGAAATCACATTGACGCAAGCGTCAAATGGGCCGCAAAAATATAATTGTTGTATAAATCATAACTACAAAGAAAATAACGAGTTGGTTGTACTAATATATATTTAATGGTAGATTTTAATTTTAATAACTATATTTTCAGCAACTCGTTTATAACATTTTACTTTTATTCAGAATAGAGTTCGATAATTTTTTTTCCAAAATGGAATTATAAATCTTCTATACACTACAGTTTATAAAGATAATCATTGTTATTTCAAAAGAATTTAAAAAAAAATAAATCAGGTTAGCTCAAATTTTCAGGTCAATACAAATGTTTTTTCATATTTTTGCGTAAAAAAATGATATGGATGTCATTTCATGATAATTTTCTACCACAAAGCACATGGCAATATAATAAATTCACACACAAGGTCATTTTATTTGACGCAGCACATAGAAATTCAAATACATCATTTATATAAAAGTTCATGTCATTCAGGTCTTTAGTATTTCAGGTCTTTAGTATGTCCCGTATACTGATCCCAATACAATGGAAAACTCCGAAATTTTCCGAATAGATTATAATCTCGATAAAAACACGTCTATGACCAACTTTTCGTTTACAAGCAAAACAAAAAATATGTAATATTTTTAAAAGGCATAAAACATATTTCTACATACAATTTTACTTATAATTGATAAAAATGAGCATAATATTAATTCATGAAAAAAAAACTATCCCGCAGAAACGCAGTTACAATATTTAAATGTGTATCAAATAACGGACCGCCTCCTGGCGGCCCGTAACAAGAGACACCCCTCTAACTAATGATAATCATTAAAAATCATTTCATGAATTTTAGCAACACTCATAAGCCTTCAAGTACAGCAACTCTCAATTTTACAAAAATATTGAGGGTACTTTATCCGAAACAGTCCCTTGCTACCTAAATACCCTTTCGCCCAAGCTACATTCATCCATTAGAATGAAAAAAGTCAAGATGTTCTATTTTGAAACCCTCCATTCTACAGGGACTTTGCATTTCAAATGATATGAAATGTACCCGGATAATAATGTTAAACAATTGTGCTAGGAGTCCCAATAATTTCCAAATGGATAAAAGGTGTCATATATCCCCAATATAATTCCCTGTAATAAACACATTTTTGTTTCTGTGAATTTTCTACGGGTATGAAGAAGGAATATGTAAAAGAAACAATTTTTTAAATGTTGGTCATATATTGATTTTAATTATAAGGAATAAGGAATCATTCTTTGAGTATTATGAGGTTATAATTTTGGTAGGGGCATGGTCAAATCCAATTAAGCCCGAAGGGCTTTATGATAGATTTGATCATGCCACGACCGAAATTATCACCTCATAATATTCAAAGAATAATTCCTTATTACTTATATAATTTTAAACCATCGTACGATTAAATATTTTAATATAAATAAGCAAACCCCGCTGGCGCCTCAATTTGGCTTCATTTGAAGTTATGAAGTAAAATAGTACAAAATCGATACGTAATGTTATTATCGGCAAAGACACTGGAAAATGTAAATATTTGCTTTTCTCAGAAGTTATTTTTTTAAAAGAAAATCAACAGTGATCGATACACTGGGACAGACTTTAGTTGCTGCTTTGCATGTTTTGTGCAATTATAGTTATGTAACATAAGGCTAGATTCAGATACAAAGCCTGATCGTGGAGAAGATCATTAAAAGGGATGATAGTCAGACCCTTTCCAATACCGGTGCCAGATAGCCCAGTGGGTAGAGCAAATGGGTTTAAAGATTAGGGGGACCGGGTTCAAAATCCCGCTCACGTCCGTCATTTTTTCTTCCATACTGTAACAGTTGATGCTGTGTCAAACTAAGGCAAACCCAATTCACAAAAATGACTTACCATTATTTCACAGTCGATGAACTGTGAATAACCTAGTTTTAACGGTTGTAAACTACATGTATAGTTTACGGACAGAAAACTGAAGTTATCAAGGTTAATCTATATTTCACATCTGTAAATCATAGTTAACGCGATCATCAATGTTTCAGAAGTCTAAAACTAAAATTTACAATTTAAAAAACCATTACTGTAGCAAAACAAAGTTTATCTAATAAATATAACTACACGATTGCGAAACTATGTTTAACAATATTACCTATAGTTAACTAATGTAGATTATAGTTTATAGATGTGAATCTATATTTATCAGCAAAATCTATTGTTAACGTTATTTGCAGACAGATAAACTTAGATTATCATTCGCGTAAACTATAGCTTACAACTTTTACAGATGAAAACTATAGTTAACAAATCGTTAACTACACATGTAGTTTACAGTTAATGTGCAGTCGATAAACCTAATGTATCAACTGTGAAAGTATTTTTAAGCTCATTTTTGAGAAACTAGCGTGCCATATCAATCCCAAATACAGGTTAACTGTATCTTTGATGGAGGAGATCATTGAAGGGTGAGGAATGTGATGGCCATACCCTTTTGGAAACAAGCGCCTGATTCTGTTACAAATGCGTCATTTTATGTTGAATGAAGGACTCAATGATGGTCTTAGAAATGACCGAATTCATATGAAAACTTTGCAGGGCACTTCAGGGACTTCATATATATCTGATCTAAATAATACTTTCAACATCACATATTCCTGAAAATGAATATTTCGTCAATAGTCCTTCGTATGTTATCATTTATCAAAAATATGGCTGCATGCAACGAATGATAAATTGAACAAGAATCACAATGCATTTATGAGAAATGTAGCGCATGTACATATAACATTCACACTGTCATCCTAATGTTTGATCTCTCTCTCTCTCTCTCTCTCTCTCTCTCTCTCTTACATATGAAATCTAAGCATCTTCATATATGATATTGTTCGAGGGCTGATAGAAGCTTTGATATGGAAAAAGGGTATCTATTATTATATTTATTACATTCTTAGTAATAAAATAAAACCACAGATTGAACAAATTGATTTTAAATATCATTTGAAAGTAGTCTGTACATGTATTAAATCAAAATTTGAGATTTTATCATATAGCTACAGAACAAGAATTTCCCTAGGTTTTCAAATTAACTGCTCCAAAACAGTTGCTAGCATTTGTAGTATTAAATTGCACTTGAGAATGTCGACTGTAACAAGTGTTTTATTTTTCGTTTATAAACATGCACAAATGCCGAAACGAAAGAAGGCAGAGGAGTTCCGCAAGGGGTGTGCTACGGATCCGTATCAGCCCCGGAGGCCGATACGAGTTTTGTGATTTCATCTGTATCATTTGCCAAAAAAAAACCCCTGTATTTATTACTAAGTATGTAATAAAAGGATTTTATATATACAACTGATTTAAAAACTTTGACAACAAATATTGTAAGAAATTTTTGGGTTAAAAATAGGATTTTTAAAGAAAAATTCCAAAAATCTGGAAAAAATTTCATAACTAAATTATAAATTGAATCAAATGGGTATCACTTTATGCTGGACTAAAATATAGGATTAAATATGTGCAACCGATTTAACAATTTTTATCAAATATATTGAAGAATTTTTGGGGTGAAAAAACGGGTTTTCATTTTAAAAATTGCAGAAATCTAACAAAATTTCATAACTGAATAAAATCAAAACATTGTCAATTTCTTATGATCTTAAATGAAAGGACTGAATATGATTAAATGATTTTAAACTTTGACAACAAATATTGAAGGAATTTTGAGGTAAAAATAGGGTTTTCAATAAAAAAAAAATCGCCGTGAACTGGAAACATGTAAAGGAGCATGGTCACAATTTTCTAACTTGAGCAATATTATTAAGCGAACATTCAATCCATGTATTGATGTGTCCTGTGTTTTCCGCAATCATCAAATATTATTATTCGAAAGCCCGCCGAAGTCTTCGTTCGTTTCCCTAAAAAACTCGGCTCGTTATTCGCTGCATGCGATAACCTTGGAAAATTTTCCATACAAACAGAGACTGCATATTACGCGTGTTCGTGCCTTTGGCCACAAGACGTCACAGCTATGACTTCACGTACCATCAATTACTGATTTACCTGCATTATCCACCTCCCAACAGACTCTCCTAAATAAATATAATTTGTAGGAATCCGATAATATGTCATATCTAAGGTGCTTATCTTGCATCCATATTGATCATGTCACACATTTAGTTGATATAATTTTGTAAAGAATTTATGATTTCGTTGCAATACAAAAATTCTTTACAAAGCAAGGGTATGATGATGCATTGTTACCATTAAGGAAAAGCTGCTTCCAATTACATATATTTACATCTGCTTGGTGATTTTTTTTATTTCTTATTAATTTTGACTTTGATTTTTCATACAGCATCATAGAATTCCGCATAAAAGGTATTTGATTTTCTATACCCCCCCCCCCCCCCCGAAATAGATTTTGTGACGTGTTTTACTTATGTTTTAATAATATCATATTAATGCATCTTTTGGATACATTGCCACTGTCAGATGAAACATGTGGACTTTGGTAAAAGGGTAACAACGCTATCTCTAAGACCCCGAATTTGCTGTTGACATTTATTAACTTGGATTTTTATCGTTCATTTGGGGTAATATTAGGGGATGATGTGTGAAGAGCGATAATGGCATCAATTGCTATAACTACATTGCGATATTAAGTGATAATTCCTTTTGTTTATAAACTATTTTTCCCTTCTCCTGAGTAATATGTTCATGAATATCAGCAGAAATGGAGTCCTCTCTCCCCGTCTACTTTGAAAGTTTCTCCAACGCAACCAATGTATCCGACAGCGATCATGGCGGCTTTCAGAATGAGAGTTTCGCCTTTTACACCTTAATCTGTTCCGATACTATTGGATTCTTCATTGTATTCCTAAACTCAGGGGTGATATCTATCACAATTTACAGCAAATGTATCCTGAAAGACCCCCGTTTTCTTTATCACCTGTGCTATTCCTCTGCTGATTTGCTGGTGGGTGTCTCCATTCTCTTGCAGTGTGCAATACGTCTTTTGAACCTTCACAACATGCACGTAGGGGGAAGAGCGATAGTTTCCGCGGAATACGTTTTCTTCGCGTCGATTAACATCTCGTACTTTATGCTGGTGCTTATATCATTTGTCCAGTTCCACTCGGTGTGGTTTCCGGTAAAACACACCAAAAGTATTACAATTTCTTTTGTGGTGACGACATGCATGGCGACCTGGATGCTTGTGATTGTTTTAAGCTTTGCGTTGACTTTGCCTCAAAAGTGGTCCCATATCAAGGATACTTTCTGGATTATCAGTTGGAAGGTACATTTTCAGTACCTTTTTAACAACGAGAAACACATCATGGCTATTGCTTTTTGGCTTCAACTAGTTCTGCTCGTGACCATCAATACTTTGTCTATGGTGAAGGCGGTAGAGAGACGAGAGAGGCACGCGTGGGGGGCTCTAGCAAGGGAGAGTTCAACCAAGGAGTCTAGACCATCCAATTCTTCAACAGTTACTACTTATTGGCGCCGTTTGAAGAAGATCAGCGCATCAGTAGCTCCCATGTTCATCGGCCGAATATCCCTTACGGAAGAAAATAGACTTTCCATTAAAAACAATAACAGTAACAATAATAATAGCGAAACCGAGACAATACAAGAGCACGTCCGCAATATTTATGTTGTAGAAAGCTCGCCAAGACCTAGGGCCAAGTCATTTGTTATGGCAAGGTCCTCTTCTCTCTCCAGTCTGTCTTCGGCCACATGTAGAAGAGACGGTGATTCCAGAGCATCGAAAAGGTATTCAACACGGAACGACTGGCCACCGAAGTCAAACAACTACTTGGAAGAACTCAAGACACCGGGTCTCAACCAAAATTGTATAACAATGTCGAAGATATCCCAGACTTCCACTGAAAACAACACGATAACCCCTCTTGTTGCATCTTATCAAAGCCAGGCACAGAAATGCGAAATCCTCTCAAGTCGGTTCAGCTGGACACGATGTGAACGCACCAATAAAGAACTTTCTACCGAAACTAGCGTCTCTTCAGCATCTGGAGGTTTGATGAAGCGTGAAGATAGCTTTTCTCGACGAGTTAGGCAATCCAAAATTTTCTGCGTTACGAAGAACAATTCAACATCGACGAAAAGTAGTCTAAACGGGGCACAAAATAGCGACTTACAATCGACTGATCGAAAACGACGACTGCGAAAATACAGACCAATGAAGGGAAACCTTACTCTGGCCGTTTTTGTCTTAGTATTTGTTCTGCTTTCTGGTCCATTCTATGTTGCAATGACTTTGCAAATCCTTTTTCCTAAGACACTTCAGCCAGACCTTTTCTACGAAATTGTTGCAATTTTGCGCCTAGCAATGTTTTCCAATTTCATTGCCAACCCAATCATCGCAATGATACGACTGCCCGTCTATAAGGAAACCATCGACAAGATAAAGAGAAAAACCCTTCGTCTTTTTCGGACTGCTCAGTAATTGATTACAAGATTCGGCGCGATTCTCTAAGATGCTTTCAGTAGGTTGTTGTTTTTTAATTTTTATTCCGTTTTATATTTTGTTTGTATTGAGCTTAATAAAATTATTGTTTCATTCGTTTTGTCTTTCATTCTATTACCAAAGCCAAATTCAACTAAAAAGGATTTCGCCGATCTCTGTGGAATGGAATTGCACGAGTTTTAAAAAACCTGTGCATAACAAATCGAATACCGGTAGTTTAATAAAATATCAAACGTGTTTTCATATCAATGTCACTTTCTTGCAAAAATTTTATGATTGCCCTGTCTGTAATTTTTATACAGAAATCCTGTATTCGGAATATTTCAAATGTGAGCGCGACATGCGACTTTTTTCTTCTGCAGAAATGGCAACTAAATGTACAAAACATATTAGCATTATGTGTGTTTGGCTACATTGTACATATGTGGCCATGTTGCAAAGATTTATACAAATTGACACCAAGTGTCGCTAGCGTATGAGCATCTACGTTGGTTTTGAGGTTTTTTTGGTGTGTTTCTTTGTTTCTTTTTGTTTTTGTTTTTTTTGCTGAAATTGCGCATGCTTAGAATTATGAGTAGGAATTCCGGGAAATATGCACCCTTGCTCTAGCCAATTTGTATGTTTGTCATCTTGCAGTGTACGCTTGCTTTAGTTTTATCCCACCCCGTGCCATGTGACACAGCAACAGCTTTGTTTTTGCAATTTAAAAAAAAAAAAGATGTCGCACTGTCCGTGTATAAATCGCGCAACACGATTGTTGCCAGATGACACCATCTCACACTTTTCTTTATTTTGTCGGAGACCAAAAAATTCTGGTAATCGCCTTCTTTATTTCTGGATGGTTCGGACAACAATATAACCAAATCTTTTTTTTTAATTTTGCTTTATAAAAAAGTTAATTAATACATGTTTTATATACAGACAAAAGGTTTGGTCATCGATGAAAATTTTATTCGCCTCACCAGAAATATGGACTTTGTCAAGCAGACGTACATTACATGTAACTGAGTACGTTAAAGCTTTATCTGTATTTCTATACAGAGCTCCGGTACGAACTTACTTTTTATTTTACTTTCTGTGATAATTTAATGATTTTGTACAGTGTATAGTAGTTAAAAACTCAGGAAAGCTAAGCCAAGAATCAGTTATATATATATTAGTTGGATGATAAAAATTTCTTAATTAACTTTTCCTGTTATTATTTACAGCAAAATGCGCTATATCTTCCTTATCGTTTTTTTTTTAAAACTAAGCTTGTTTAAATGGAAAGTTACTCACATTGTAGAAGGACAGGAAAAAAATATGTAATACGGCAAGGGAATAATAAATAAAAATAAGGAATCTCTCTTCATTAAATTTGGCCTAGTGTTTCTAGAGAAGAAGTAAAAAATGTAAAAAGTTTACAGACAGATGGCCAGACGGACAATGAACAACAGATGATCAGGAAAGCACACTTGAACCTCTGGTTCAGGTGAGGCGAGCTAAAAAAAAAAACCCCGTACTTTCATGATCTTCAAAATCGCAATCCATTATGACTGGTAAGTTAGAAGGGAGGAGTGTGGTGTCATATCTGTTACTCAAACGTCAACACTGTTATTTATTCCTTAACCAATTTTAAGTAGTCTGATACACAAAACAAAGCTTGTAAAGCATATGACGCAAGAATACTGCTTTAGCTTTTTTTTAAAAATTTTTATAAAAGAGGTAAAGCATGAACACAGACCCCACATGTAAATTCTTTTCTATAATTTTGTACATCTCCAAAGGCACCCAACACCACATGGGTAGCAAATGGGCACATAATGTCGCTGCCGACAGATACTTTGGCTAAATTATATACTGTTCCTCATCATAGGAAGAAAGGGAGCAAAAAATGTAATGGACACTCTGTTAATACTTGAGATAAAATGACGAATCTTATAAAAAACATGTACATTTCCAGTATTTATTATAATAAAATAATCACTATTGTAAACAATAAATGGAATGCTGTAGAACATTGCACATCATATAAAATATGCACTGCCAACATTTTTTTTTCAAGATTAAGGATTGTACACAGCTGTAAATTCTTACTGAATGTGTCCTCCATGTATGGAATGTGTTTGTGTGGTATAAATGACAACTTTTAAAAAAGTTCATACAAAATCTTCAGAAATTTCAAAGGAATGTAAGACATGATTCAATAAAATATCAAATTGTCTTTCTTTCAGGGGAAAAAAAAGAAATGGAAGAAATCTGCATCTTAAAGTTAAACCCTGAAAATATTGGTCACTTGACTCTACAATAAATAAAACTATCACCTGACACCATTGTTCCCGATTTTGCACTAACCACTACTGCATACAATTACATGGAATGAATTTCATAGCAGGTTTTTTTTCATATATATAAAATTTGCATTGAATATTGTAAGTGTGAAGTCAAGGCACCAACACTCTTCGTTTGAAACCTCTGTAAATGTTTTAAATTGATATGAATGATAGGGACTCACAAAGCAAGATGAGCGGGTCACTGTGGTGATTATTTGAGTATGAGATTCTGTAAGTCTTACAGTGAAGTTGCATACAAATTTCTCAGTACCTTAAATTCATCCTGTGGATTTTTTTCATAAAATTCATAAATGCAGATTTAGTAACCAAGCTGTGTTCTAAGCAATCAACATGAAAAATTGTATAATGGGTGGTTACAACCTTCAAACTATACAAGTGTTACGTTAAAAACACAATCTTAAGACTCACAACCAGAATCTTTTCCATAAAAAAACTCTACTGCATGCAAAATTGGTTATACAAATTAAAATACCCTAGTAATAAATGAAATAACATTTGTAGAAATTATAAATATACAATGCAAATAAATGTACATGGTATGATGTATACGGATATAAATTTCATCAACAAAAATAGCACATCCGAAAAAATATACATACATGTTCAGAAAATATTCTGTTCTGTATTCTGTGTTAATTTTACAATCAATTCTGCTAATACAACCTCTGAAATATGATTCATACAAACTGGGTTACATTAATCTTGTTCCAAATCCAATTAATCAAATTCATTGAGTAAAATCAGAACTGATAACAAAACACTTTTCTGGCAATAAAAAATCTTTCGATTCTAGTGCCAGTACATGTACATGCAAGAAGGTGTCTAAACTTGATTTCATCGTTTAACTTAGAACATTTGTTATAGTTTTAGTCTTCGTGCTTTAGATTTAGTGCAGCTGTGCTCAACAATTTTAGCTCTATTCATCTCAAAGTGTGCACATACCCTTCCTAGCAGTGGCGGATTTCAGGATAATAAGTAGACGTGGACAAACTATACTTCCTAATGATATTGTAATGAAACTCTGCATAGAAAATGATGGGTGTTAGATGAAGGTATTATGGCAGAACAATAATTTCAATACACCCAATCCACAGGCACCCACTGAGTGGCTGCACTGAGGTCTGACAAGGCCTTCTTAAGTTCCCGGTAGGTCTCCTCAAAATCATCGTTCACCAAAGTCACGTCAAAGTACTGTTTGTACACACGCTCTATTTGGGCACTTTCTTCCACTGTTCTCAAAAAGTCTTTTTCCTGTTAAACAAAAGAAAATACACAATAGCAAATATTAGATAATGCAAATCTGGAACTGATTCATCAGTACATATACCGTAAAATATGTGATAATTTTTATAGATTTTACAATGTACACATATTCAAACTGATTTATTGCAAAAATTATAATGTGTAATGTCATAAATTATATCTAATTTTATTTGGATTTACACAAAGAATACTTACACTTCTCATTTCAACTGTTCCATGCTACAAAAATAAATGCAAAAAGGGTTAAATAGTAATAATGCTTATATATGTATGTATTCTCTTCTACAGTGTAAAGTCGCCTTTAAACTATAGATCTAACTCGTGTGTATTATTATTATTTAGTATTAAAATCATCAATCCTTAGATCTATATAATACATTTTGGATAACTGGTACTTTATCTCCCCTGGATCAGTTACTAGAATTAATCCTTACCCCTTTTTTTCCGGCCACACCTTTCCTCCTTCCCTCCTCCCACATAATTCTCTGGACATCTGCACTGGGGGCAGCCAAAAAAACTATGTAAGGCATGTACTCGGCATTCTTTAAGACTTTAAGTGACTAGAAATGAAAAAAAATAGTAGTGTTTTAAAAACACAATTGCTGAAAGGGAAATTACATTCCTTTGTTTCACAAATAGAATATTTCTTTAAAATTATAAAAGAAAACATTAAAGTAGGTGCAAGAGTTATCTCTTTTGCATGACTATTAACTGCAGTTAAAAGAAAACAAGAGATGTTTGTGAAACACTTATGCCCCAACCCTTGTAGACCTCTGCAAGAAAATGAACTTTTATAATATTGCAATAATTAACTGATCAACCCAGTAGCAATTAACCCAGTGATATGAAAACTTATTTTAAATTGTGAGTGACCTAAATGCAGGAATTGTATACCGTATATATTGGTGAATTTCATATCTTTTTCCTTGCCTTTGATGATGGATTTTATACTACCATCAGCAACTGGAATGACCAAACTAACATGTTGGACTTACTGTTGGGTTTACATCCAGGACACACATCTTGCCCTGCTGAACCGTGTAGTGAATGGATTCAAGCTTTGTTCCATAAAGGTTTCCATTAAATTCTCCAAACTCCAAATATTTCCCAGCCTTAATGTCTGCCTCCATGTTTTCACGGGTATCAAAAAAGTAACCCTTTCCATGTTCCTCGCCTTGACGCGGGGTTCTTGAAGTATCTTAAAATGGGGAAAAAATCATACATGTAAATAAAGTAACATATTTTTTAAATAAGCTGCTTTCAAATCTTTCCCTAATTCTTTTTAAACTTTAAAAACAAAATAATTTTCTACTTAACTAACCCATATTTTAAAGAATCTAAGGAGTGCAATTTTTTTTTTTTTATAAAGGTGGGCTCTGTCACTGGTGTTAGAATAATAAAGGTGAACTAGAGGTACTGTGAGCAAGCTCACAATTGATACCCCCCGCTAAGATAAAAATCATAATGCGTGCATTTCTCCAATTATAGAAAATATTGGATGAATCTATTTCACCGTCCATTTTCTATAAATAACAACTGCTCTATTTTTTTTTTTAAACTGTTGGTCATAAGCAATATTTGTGTGAAGTAAGAACATTCAATGCTTCTCCATAAGAAAAACAATGACCGGACATAAATTTTGCACTTTTTCTGCCAGTGACCTTGACAATGCCCAAATGACCTTAGGTCAAGGTCATGACACACCCATTGGTCCTAAGCAATATTTGTGTGAAGTTAGAACATTCAATGCTTCTCCATAAGAAAGATAATGACCGGACACGAATTTTGCATTATTTTCCCCAACGACCTTGACCTTGCCAAAATGACCTTGGGTCAAGGTCATGACATACCCTTAGGTCATAAGAAATCTTTGTTTGAATTAAGAACTTCCAATGTTTCTCCATAACAAAGATATGGACGGTACACAAACTTTGCACTTTTTCTGCCAGTGACCTTGCCCAAATGACCTTGGGTCAAGGTCATGACACACCCTTAGGTCATAGGCAATCTTTGTGTGAAGTAAGAACTTCCAATAACTCTCCATAAGAAAGATATGGACTGGACACAAATTTTGTATTTTTTCTGCTAATGACCTTGACCTTCCCCGAATGACCTTGGGTCAGGGTCATGACACACCCTTAGGTCATAAGCAATCTTTGTGTGAAGTAAGAACTTCCAATAATTCTCCATAAGAAAGATATGGACCGGACACGAATTTTGTATTTTATTTGCCAGTGACCTTGACCTTGCCCAAATGATCTTGGGTCAAGGTCATGACACACCCTTATGTCATAAGCAATCTTTGTATGAAGTAAGAACTTTCAATGTTTCTCCATAAGAAAGATATGGACCGGACACGATTGCACAGACAGACAGACGGACAGACGGACAGACAGACGGACGGACAGACGGACAAGGTGATTCCTATATACCCCCCCAAACTTCGTTTGCGGGGGGTATAAAAATAAATCTATATCTATCATAAAGTGTTCAAGATGGAGACACTAACGAGGCATGACAGCACCAAATCTCCTCGGGTCGTCCCGGATTAATCGTTCCTTCATGGACCTTCTGCCCACATGGTTAGCTCCCACTAGGACCAGGGTTTTGCGCTGGAAAGGTGGCATCCTTGTTACCTCCTCATATATTGTAATGTTACACTTATCAAAATCTGAAAGCATAAATAGCTAGATCTTTAATCATATCATTCTGTTAACCTTTTTTTTTTAAAATAAACAGTATAAAAACAGAGAAAATTTGTGACGAATCTAATGACTTACCTTTGTGGTTCCTTGTTGTATATTTAATTGTTCTCTTCTTCCTCTTCTTCAATCCACAGACTACAAAACCAACAGAATATCTATAGTCTCAGGGTTCAACAAACCAGAATTTAATATATGCCAGAACTGGGTATTTCAAATTTAATTCTGTTTGTAACATACTATATTACTGGTTTAAAAAAAAATATTCTTTATTGTTTCAACTACACTGCCTAAATCTCAATAAAGATAAGACAATAGTAGCTTATACATGTGTGTATATATTTGCATACGTGTAAATCTAGCAATACTTACAAAGACTGCTTTTGGAATAATCATAATCAGGCTGGACATATGCCTGACGTTTCTCCTCTAGCTGCTGAGCGGGGATTAGTCCGGTGGGTCCATCACCTTCCTCATTCACTATCTTTGCCTACAAAATCAAGAAACTATGAGCATAAGTCATATCATGATGTCTATCAAATGATAATTTCAACATTTCAACTACGGCAAATGAATTCTTACCAGAGCCTAAAAAAATATCAGACAAAATTTTTTTTCTAAAAATTCAAAAAATGTCTCCCCTAAAAATAAAACCCTCAAACACAAAAACATAAATACAATCTTCCTGGTAGCCCTCTAAAACTAGACACTTGAACTAAATTTCTAAGGATAAAATAAACAGGTAAGATCCATTCTTCCTACCTGCCACCAGTTTGGATCCTCAGTGCTCATGATGTGCAGTATGTCTCCATCTTTGAAGGGCAGACCAGCGTCTTTACAAGGTATCAGACGGTCTCTTTGAGGATCATAGTTAAAATGTGCCTTCACATATTTCTATAAAAAGAATTTTTATTCCAAATGATAAGAGAGGAAGAAAAATGATACTGATGAAAAATAGAAAACTAAATCCATTTACATGTACCACCTGAACACTGTCTAACATGCAATCATAAGCATAACGAAAAAATTATGTATTTTGACCCCAAACAAAAAAATCACACAAGAAAAATTAGAACATTATCTGTACAATATACAACAATCATAACCTACATGAAACTGTCAAGGATATTCCAAGTCAGCACAAAAAAGGGGCAAGAAATCAGCATTAATACATGCTTTGTACAGCATTCATACATATATATTATAAAGATACAAGTTAATGACTCTCCCTTTCTCTTCACAGTATTTTAGTATCTAAGTGGGAGTGACCGGGATACCTGGGCTTGGGGTTGGTGTTCGGCGAAGTTCTGGACAATCTTGAGGGTGATTCCTTGGTCAGTGCTGCGTATGATGTCCATCAACTGTTCAGGGGTCGACACAGGGATTCCATTCACCTCTTTTATCACATCTCCCACATGCAAAAGTCCTTCAAAAATCAATAACATCTTTTAAACAAATTGTCCTATCTTTCTACCACATCTAAAGGAGTTGGTTGTTCGAAATTAGCCTTTCATTACATGTACATACGCTGGTAGCATATTTCTAAGAATTCTTTTAATTACATGTTTATGTACAAACAACAAGTTTTTTTCAGCAAAATATTGACCAAGACTGATAAATAGTGTTAATAACACATACCTGTACATAAAAGTAGATTTTGAACAATTTTTCTGAGGTTATTCAATTAATCAGCTTTGATTAAACAATAACAATACCTTGTTTATCAATCTGGCTGCCTGATAAGATACGGGCAATTACCAACTCTGCTCTCTCATCTATCTTCACTGTTATTCCCTGAAAAAAGCACATTATATAATTTTTGTTCTTATTCTTAAGATATATTAAAATTCTGGTTGTGACAAATAACAAGTGAACTTGTACTCAATTTGGGTTATCCAATGGTACAGTTAAAACCAACATTCAAAAGTTCCTCGGATTAAATCTCATTCATATTTAAGTTCTAAGCTAGATATTCATATTTGGTTGAATATTTAACATTGTTATATTTAATAGTTTATTCTCACAATATAACTCTATATCAACATAATCAATAACTGTAATATAAGCTCATCCAAAAAATACTGAGCGGTCATTATTTTTAAAATATTGACTGACTAGGAATAATATTTAGAGGATATTCCCTTTATTTCAATTGATCGCCTTTTATTATTTAATTTGTAAATGGTGACGTAAATAACTCTTTGGAACTCCAAAACAAGATGACTTTATAATAGGCAACCAGTCAAGGCAAGTACCAGTAAACAACCGATGCGCAATGCGACGTTTGCTACCGTAACGGATATAAGGATTAGCGAACTACTGTGAAGTAATATCAGCATCTGAAACTATATTTCTACAAGAAGCAGAATATCACCAATGCTGACAATATTTTTGGAAATGAACTTTGTGTAATATTGAATTTGTGAATTCTGTGTTGAGCTGAAAAAATTAGGGTGATCTGTTTTTAAATCCTTTCTTGAATTTTGGTTTGATTCCTCATATAACAAAACAAATGTTGATTGTGTTTTCGGGCAACATTGATCGTATTAGCCCCCTTGGGACGAATATATTGCCCTTGGCTTCGTGTCGGGCAATATTTCATTCCTCAAGGGCTAATAAAATCAATGATATTGCCCTCAACCCCAGTCAATATAGTAAGTATATGACTTACCAGTGGAGCATTTTTCTCCCTTCTAATGCCAACAAGTCGAACCTGGTCAGGCATGTTACTGAACATAGAAAGTGGGGGTGGTGGAGAGAACAGCTGGGAGTCTTCCTCAGTTTCATCCCCATAGTTACGGTCAGCAACGTCATCATGTGCCCTCAGTAATGCCTGCAACCAATATTTAAATTAATCACCGATATGTGTGCATATGATTATCAGCCGACTGGTAAAGATTCTTTTCTCTATAAAAAATAGAATGACGAGTATCTACATCTCTAAGAAATTTTCTAATTAAACTCTCACCCCAATATGAGGATTGGACAAGATGTCCTCCAGTTCCTGAGCCTGTTCATTGTCATCCAATGAGGGCCCAAGGGCGTTCACTGCATCGGATGCCAGCTTTCCTGCACTCTCCTCTGTCACTGGCTCTAGAGGATTGTCATCTTCTAGTGTATCTTTGGTCTAAATGGGAATTTATGAATTATAAGATTGAATAGAGAAGAAGTCACAAACTTTTATTTAAACCTCTTAACTTTGTTTCACATTAATGAATTTAAACATCTTTGTCAATTATGAATAGGATTTTTTTTTTTATACTGTGACATCTTAAATTTTAATTATGATAGTTTAATGACAGTACATTAAACACAATGACATTAACCAAATTCAAAATTTTGTTCTGAATACCATAACAAGCGTTTAGGCCTTATTAATATGAAGTAACATATCAAACAAGCCAAAGCTATCTCTAGATATATACACATGTACCAATATATCATAAAATGTCATCTTTATATTATTTTATCCAATGGCTTGAAATTGATATCTTTTGAAAACATTTTAAAATTAATGTAAGCATCTGTGTAATAAAACTCATTCACTACTTCCTTAGTTTATTATCATTATTTACAATATTAACAGTGATAAAAAGGAACTGTGGAGTTAAGTAGACTGCTTATTAAGGTATCCACTGAATACACAGATGACTTATAATTGACCAGGTCAGAGCACCCATGACTATAGTATACCACTACAAGATTCAATCAACATTGCATCATTAACAGCCTAGCAGCTTACCCTAAGGTATGTAGTGTAATAATCATGTTTTTAAAATGCTTGATTGACATGCTATATCCTACTCAGATGTATATTTCTATTCATCACACCTGACTCAGCTGCGATGACTAATATACAGATTTAATGTATTAGCTAGACCCAGGCCAAAACATTTGTCCAATATATCTAACTGGGAGTTTGATTACATAATTAGGAGTAAAGTTGTGTCTTAATCCATGTCAATACACAAATTCTTACCTGCAATATGCTTTTTAATGCTGGGTTATTTAAGAAATTCTTCAGAAAGTCCAAATCATCTTGGTCAGCCTCCACAATATCTCCTATTTCATTCAGATTAGTTTTTAATTTGTGAAGGGACACTGAAATACAGAAAAATATTTATGAAAGGTTATTTGGTACATGGTTCATTCAATCTAAAGGCTATTTTTCATCAATGACCCTGCCAACTGAACTGTCATACACTGAACAAACATCAAACATTATTACATACTTTAATTAAAATTTGCCATAAATTGTAATTATCAATATGCAAAACCAAGGATGTATATATATCAGTCCCTGAAAGTACAAAGTACTGCTTAAAAAACATCCGTTGTACATCATTTTTTTTTTTTTATATGTGTTGATGTAAAAGTATAGCCCTTGACGTGATTAAAGATGAATTGATTTTTTAATCTGACACACAAAAACCCAAATATAATATAAAATCAATAATCTGCTCGCATATCAAGATTCTGTTGTGCACAAAACCTTTAATAATTAGCTGAACATTTTTCTGGTTTCATGATTAACATAGT
The DNA here is from genome assembly GCF_963853765.1 of Magallana gigas. Lineage (NCBI taxonomy): Eukaryota > Metazoa > Mollusca > Bivalvia > Ostreida > Ostreidae > Magallana > Magallana gigas. The sequence goes on from NC_088854.1 coordinate 14,318,316, forward strand.
ATTTGGTTCAATCTTACCTAAGCCCGAATCCTGGGCTTCTCGTGTGGCCGCTGGCATTTTAATTCAGTAATGAAGTCCTGAAAAGGGAGATTTTCACTAACATTTAGATGCATTATAACAAGTTTTGGGGGCTTTAATTTTCTTGCGATATAAAGTATTAAGTTTTTTTAAGAATTACATGATAAAAATATTATTTAGGTACTCAGAATCTATACTATTGACATCGATCGCGATCAAGATATACGTGTATAATACGAGAAGGTAGAAATATATAGGCTTGCTAACATCAATCAATCAATACCGACAGCATTGGTATATTCACGTACTTAAATGTACACAATTGTGCAAGTTTACATCAAAATCACTTCCTGTTTTTCGGCCATGTTTTGGTTGGAGGGGTTGGAATTCATACGGACGCTAAAATATATTGCGTTGCAAACCATATGGCGAGCAAATTGCCAAAATAATGCTGTTACGCAAGACATCTTCCGTGCATTTATACTTCAATTGCAAAATATGAACTAACATGATAATTGGTTTTATCAAAACATATAAAAGTCTTACCTGTAATTAAAACTTCACCTGTTGAGGTATGTAATATAAGACCCTCGTTTTCATTGGTGGTTATTTTTAACACGCCGCCTTAATTTTGAATAGTGAACCCGATGTTATTAAATGAAAATACTAATCTGTTTTTATGATTTATAACACTTTTAATGTTGTCAAAACAAACTCTTCTTTCATTCCGTCGGATTTTCTTTTATTCTTTTTATTTTATCCTTAAAAAGAATTTTAAAAAAAATTTTAAAGCAATTTTTTTTTATTGTAAACAAATTCATGTTCACGTACAAATAAAGTTACAAATAAGGGGGCTGAATCGTCAACAATTTAACTATCAGATCTTCCAAAAATTTTAAGATATGGATAAGTAATTATCTACTATTTACTACAGAAAAAATCCATATGCTTTAACATTTAAATTTAGGCATTTTCCAGTATTTTTATACAGAGCTCTTCATCTAAAGGAGATCAATACAGTGTAAAAATGGCCATAACCATCGAGTCCTCTTAATTCTTAAAAAGATATGCTCATGCAAGTCTCAAACCCCCGCACATAAAAAAATTAAGTACCTGCCTCTCAATATACATACCAGTTCATAAATATATGGTAATAAATACAAAAAATATTTACTTTAGCACCAAGTTTCTGTAAGAACGACACATATATAATAATAGTAATACATTTGCAACTACATGTATATAGAAATACAAACTTTGCATAGATTTCAAATGTTTCCAGCATTTAGGTTAATAACTAAACAAATGCATACTTATTAATTAAGTACCAAGTACTCAAATACTATTGCTTCTTTACAGACAGTCATTCACATTATTTGTTGTGCAGTTTGACAGTGGTTCCACTATGAACAATCTACCACTTGGTATACAGAGGCACACTTTATATACTGTGATGTTGGTCACTGGTGAAAACTGACTGCTATTTGGGATATTCTTGTTGATGAACGTATGGTTTGTTGCTTCAATATTGATATCTCCATCCTAAAAATTCAGATTCAACATTTGTCATCTATTCTTTAATAAAACCGTGATAAAGCTATAACTAACTATTTAAACTTATTTAATCAGAATTAATGACACTGTGCATGCAACTAAAAAACTACATGCATTTATTTAGTTTACTATTCAAAAATTCTTTGCAACATGATATAAATATGTTAAACAAAAATGTACCAAGAAAATAAAAATTAAAGGCATAAATCATGCTGTTGAAATAAAATATTACATATCCAGTTTTCTTTGCTATAAAATATGAATGTGCTATGAATCTATTGACAAAGCACCTCCCCATTTACATATTACATAAAGTGAACAATTTTGATTTAAGCAATACATATAAGCAAATATTAAAGTGATGCTCTATTAAATTTAGGTAATTGTAAATTTATAAGTTTATAGACACAGACGACACATAGGAAATGCATTATGTACCTTATTGAAGTTACCTACCTTGGACTGTATATAAAGACGCCGACCTAGATCAGCATGGAAATACTCCCTCTCTGATGTCATCACTACTCCCTCAAATCCTGTCAGGTACATTTTGTCTGCTTCCATCACAAGTCTTTCCACTCCAGTTTTACTTTGTATCTAAATGAAAAACCGCAGACAACAACAATCAAATTAGGTATCATTTGACTTATTTACATAATTCAATACATTTTATTTATGATACAGAAATATCTCAAAAGTAACTACATGTACAATCAATTGCTCTACAGTGATGATATTTACTCTCTCTTTAAATAAGACCATTAAATGTGCATAGAAACACATACCACAGGAATACTGTGTATGTCTCATCTTTTTAATACCATATTTGGTTACTTACTTAGTACACCAACTGGATAAAAATTATCAAAGGTAAACATTATACATGTACAACTCTATATCCATGCCTGAATCTATTGGGGGAAGCCAAAAAAAAAGGCCATGGACCCAAATGGAAAACAAAATCTATAACACCCCCTTCCCCAAGACATCTTGCCCGTAATAAATCAAGGTCAGCATTCTCTTGTAGGCCAGTTTAAGGTCAATAGCCGCATCAATTTATGTTATTTGATCTGACCAAGTTTAGAGGACAGAGTTTCCTGTTCAGGTCGTCAACTTACGTGAGCCGTAGTGAGGGATGGAACGTGGAGGTTTATACCCGGATTTTGAACATTGGTCCATGTTTGTGATTTGGTTGAGAACAATGTTGATTTTGACTCCAAATCTTCTAGAATAAATTCATCCAAAGACTGAAACTGAATCTTATTTGGTCCAATTAAACCTAAAACATAAGTTTAATTGGATCATTTGTAAATTTGTTAACATTTATCATCACTAAAATCATACTTGTTTTCTACGTGCATAAGACAAAGACTAGTCCACAAAAATACGCTTTAATTCATGTCCATTCACAAAAGCTTCTAAAAACTCTTACCTTCAACATCCTTTTTCTTGATAGATGATGTATTAAATACAATCTGTATAATCAAAAGAAAGAAAATATTATATGATACAGGTGTCTTGCTTTGGCCTTAAGAAACTATTTGAAAGATAATTTTTCAAAGCATGCAATTCATTGGTTTTAAAGTAAACCTGTGCATTGTTTAGAATGTATACCGGGTATATTAATGTTATATGTATTTCACCTTTCAATTCAGCAAATACAGTTACCCTACTGGTACCTAATATTACTGACCACAGAAAAAAGCTGGCAAATAATCAATTTTTGAATAATAATAATTTTTGGCTGGTAATGGTATAATTTTGCTGGTGTCACCTGCTGCAAAATAACTTAAAGTTGCTGGACTGTCTTTCAAGTACATAGGTGGTCTCAAAAAGTTTAACAAATTTCAAGAAAGTGATGCTTTAGCCTTAAACATATTTATGTAATATTTACTATGATTACTGATGTACCTGTTTATCAGAATCAAGCTGTATTGATGAGGAGTGCCTGCTGCCAACTCCTCCTTGAAACACTTTCACTGAAGGCAGAGTGGTGCCTGCTAGGAATCGTAGTAAATTACTGTCTGCAGGGATAAACTCCAACATCTCCAATCCTGCTGTGGTCACTTTCAGCATGTATAGAATCCCTGCTGTCATCTAAAAAAAATGGAGATTTATTTTTTTTTTATTCTTAATACTACATTGTATGTCAGTTCAGCTACAAAGTAACATATGCTAAAATAACCAAATATTTTTCTATAGCAAATCAGCTTCCAACACAAAATTGACACCTTCTTTATTTTTTTTTCTGGCCTATCAACTTTACAAATGATACAAGTTTGATTTAAGTATTGAATAGTATTCAAATGGAAATTACAAGTAGCAACATCTTATATAAACAGCATTTACACTCTTTTTTCCACAGACACCAGGCCCGCAGACACATACATTTAGAAGGGTTTTCCTAAAATTCCACACACAAGTTGCATTATTTAGTTAAGCAATTTGTGCCATTTAGAATGGTAGTTGCTGTATGAGGACAATAAACTTGCTATTTTTTTTTAAAACATCTATAAGGGCCTAAGACCAAATCTTGCCACTTAGTTCCATTTATCAGCACATAAAATCATTTACGAAAAATGACTTAACAATGCACATGCACTGGCAAGAAATGGTACTTGGTGAGAATTTGTCTTAGACCATAAAACTTACTTACTGATTATAACATTTTACAAAAATCTTTACTCAAATTTGCACTATGGAATTCATATCATTGCATGAGTACAGAAATAAAATTAATAAAATACCAGAATATTGAGCAGTGCCAACACAATGAGTATGACGACTAGGCAATACAGAAGATAAGCCCTGCGACCTCTGACCCCCGTTCTGTGGAGATACTGCTCATCGATGTTGATGTAGCCGGCATTGAAGTTGGTGTTGTGCTCTCTGTTTACTCTTCGTTTCACCATGTATCTCCCACTTCTTGGCCCTCCATGATGATCGGGGCTCTAGAAACAATTAGAAAATATGAAACAACGAATGCACATCTCGTAAATGATAAATATGCGAAGAGAATCTGAACAAAGGTACTCACAGCATCCAGGTCCATTTTATATATTTCGGAAACCGAACCCGACGTTATTTCAAAATCGTTTTCACTGCATGCGCGGATCCAGAATTGATTTTTTTTGGGGGGGGGGGGGTTGAGTTTGCCGTTAGGGGGAGGGGGGGGGGGGGGGGTCCTGAGGCATATTTTTGTAAATTTAAAGAAATTTGAATTTACAAGGGGTAGGAGGTTTGGCCTCTAGATCCGCGCATATGATGTTTTCATCGCCAGAATTAAAATTATTACGTAAAATCAAATTATAAAAGACTGATATCAAACAGTAATTACTGTCGTAAAATAATAAAATTTCGATTTCTTGAGTTAAATAATCAAATTAATACCTTAAATGAACTGAGATGACACCGATGCGTATATTATCAGTTTCAAAATCGTGGTCATCAATAACTTATACATAAATATGAATTTCAATTGAAATATTAAAAAAATAATTTTGATGTGAAACACTCCAGTTCTTGATACGAAAAATTCATTTTACATCGTGCACGGATCCAGAAAATTTTTCCCTGAGGGGTTGGGGGTTCCGAGAGAATATTTTTTTAGGGGATTTCATGTTAAATGCCTTTTTCGGTATCTTTGCTATGTAAATGTAATGAGATTGAATGTCCAGGAGGTGGCGATCACCTGAACCTCCCCTCCTGTTAAATCGCGCATGTACATAAATTTTATTATTTAAATTTTCAACCCTATGGATAGCCAAAAAAAATTACCTATAAATTTTTATCATCCGTAAACTTCAAAGCATGTTATTAGAAAGATGTGAAGTAGCACCAAGAGAAGGAGGGGGAGGTGGAAGGGGGGGGGGGGGCTAGTTCACAGACCACCCACTATTTTTCATGAATCATTTGTTAGGAAACCCCAAAGTTATCGAAAATCAATAGTTGCTTACTCATCTATAACAGACCCCATCTACAGATAAACACTCAATGCTAACTATACAATTTCGCTGTTCTGAGGAACGAGATGTTAATTAGGTTATTGTTTTACTCATCTTTGATACAGATTGCATAATATTGGCTGTATATATTTACTAACAGATTTATCGCTCTCATTCTATCGTTTCTATAACGTTCAGTCAGTACATGTATTTCATTTTGTAGGGAGTTATGAAGAGAGGGATTTTCGGTATCCTCCGCAAGTAAACAGTAACTTGAATATCACAGTGTGATCTTTGTATGGAATATTGTTATGACAAAGGAGAAAAGAAAAATCCCAGATTGCTTTTGATGCGGGGCAGCACTAGTGAAAATCAGCAAACCGCTGGGCTAATGAATGCAGAGGAGAAGCGCGAACCGCGATGCAGACGTCTTTTGACAAAACTGCTCTAGTAATGGATTGCCTGTGTACTTCATCAAAGACCAACAGATAATTTTCGTATAAGAATCGGCGATTTTATCATTGAATAGGGTCATCATGAACGGATACACGACAGTGACCAACAATAAGGACTCCACAAAGGCAATTAACATTAATAAACAGGAACCAAAAATTGGACTTCACAAAAACGACTGTAATTTGGGTATACCCGAGTCGGACAGCGGCGATGACTCGGAGAATACCTACAGACATTACAGCGACAACGTGGACACTGACGTCAGCAACACCCAGGATGAGGGGGACCCCCCGTCCCCGCCCGTCCCCCGGGCAGCCGACAGGTGCTTGTTGAATAACCTGAACATAGTAAGCAGTGTGATCAGTAGTGACTCGGATAGCTGTACGGAGGGAGAGTTTATCTTGGACCGCGGCGGGCAGACGACAGACGAAACCAGCACGTCCTCGGAATCTGATGAGACACAGATGTAAGTAGAAGGGTCAAACGCAAAGAAAATTGGTTTACAAGATTTTTCAAAGGCTTACAAATTCAACGCTAATGGTTTACTAACTCTGTCAAGATGTGTTTTAATATAAAACGATTAAGCGCAAATATTGTTTGTAACTATTTTCATACACAAGAGTATAAAGTTCATCGGGACTGTAAAATGAATTTTCTGTAAGCATTGGTTTCAGTATTTTTGAGAAAAAAAATCTTCCTAAAAATAAGATAAATTGATTTCTTCGCACCTCATGTGATAAGTTGCGTAAAGTTGCATCAAACACTCTCTTCAAACATGAGTGAATTTATTTACGATGTAGTTTTAATGAACATGTATTCATAAAAACATTAAAACAAGAATAACAAACGATGAACAGATGTTGGCTCTAACTAAGAACGCGCTCTCGGGAGGAGAAAGTGCTACCAAAATGATTCAAATACTTGGAATGCAATGAGTTCGTAACAACAAATGTTTTAGTGAAATGGATTCGGTACAATTAAATGTTAATGTTGATTGAGGGTTATCTCGTTTTGTTTTATGTTGATTGCGTTACGACACTAATTGATTCGGTATTTTAGGGCAATTACCCAGAAAAGCTTTCTCTGGTTTTGTCTGCGAAGGATGGTGAATTTGAGAAATCCCGACGGAGGGCAGAAGTCATTGTGTCCGCAGAAACCATCGGTCGCTATTGTTAGGGCCCGTCCAAACCCTGATTGAAAAGTAGCAGTAAAGTTAAGGAAAATAGCCCCCTTTTATTTAAATTGATATGAGAGAGAGAGAGAGAGAGAGAGAGAGAGAGAGAGAGAGAGAGAGAGAGAGAAAGAGAGAGAGAGAGAGTTCAGATTCAAAGTTCCGTTATTCTGCCCAGTAATTCGCAACTGCACGCATTTTAGTCGAGGTGTGGAATCGCAGAAAACTCTTCGACGCTATCCATTATCACGGCGGATTCTGTGTCGTAGCCCAGGGCTTTTACGGTATGTCATCCTCACCTCCCGGTGTGAACTCCTGACAGAACGAAGGGACCAGACATAGAGGTGGCGAAGAAAATCCCGGCGGATACCTCGGTCGATAGCACTCACTAGATTAATTCACTGCATTTTGTGACAAAATTGAAGATTATTGACTTATAATATGATTGAGTGAAGAGTTTTATAGTTCTGACAAGAAATATTAAACATAGTGGACAGTTCATTTAGGAAACTCGATGTTAATGTTAAGATTGTTCTCGGTGCATCAAATAACTTATGTTTTGAATATGAAAAAATTACATGGTTTTACGATGGTTTTTGATAAATACGTTCAGTTCAATGGATTATCAATATTTTAGTAGTTTAAAATGTTAAATGACGAGATTTTCAAGTTTATCAATTCAGACAATGAGTTGTATTTTATTATTAGTATTTCAAGCTTATTTCACTCTAGACCTGTTATTGTTTTTTCAATTATGATTTTCTTTTATCGCATCCAATCCTACAACTCGTTTTGGGGTCTGCTTGTTTAATCATGTCATTGAAAAGACCTTGCTGCAGGAACCTGAAACTTGGCCTAGTGATTTCCAGCCGAGATTTTGTGACATACATTTTAGCTTTGACATCTGTTTGGGGAACCCCGTGTGAAATTTGATTAATTTTTTTTAACTACATGTACTAACTCATGGTACCACCATTTCTTCCTCAAATGACTTTTTCACAACTTGTTTGGCAAGGAATTCCTTAACATGGCCAAAAGGTTTGAGCTCAAATCAAGGAAAAGGTTGAATCATACTCTTTGCTTTTTTTTCTTTTAAAATAGATTCTAACAAAATGTTTGATTTGTTAAATTGTGTGTACCTATCTGATTTACCATATATAAAGCAATTTTTTTTTTAAATAAGTCGCTTTAAGAATATCCTCTGACAATCTTGAATTTGAGAGAGGGCACCATAACAAAATACAAGCACATGTACTTATGGAATACAGATGCTGGTTTATATTTGTTTTGAATTGGCAATTGGGGACAAATGACACTTTTTCCTGGTTTGTCCCCACTCTAGAAAAGCTTCATCAAAAAGTATGTCAACATCAGTTTTCGGCAAAAGGCATTTTTTTAAATTTCTTTTTTTAATTTGTACGATTTTTTGTTTAAAGATGTTAGCAAATTTTGTTTCGTGTTTTTGTTAAAATTAAGATGTGAGAAAAGTTTCTCAAAAAGATATTCTCCGTCAAAGTATTTGATATATTGTATCATATCCAAATCTTGTATTTGTATATTGGGTGTTTCCGAAATCCCTTCGTGACTCTATGCTTGGAAACACATGGAAACATGTGTGATAATTGAATGGTCCAAGTGATCTTCATAAGACTGTTAGAATTGGTGTATAAATTTATCTTTCGTTAGAGCGACATCCCTAGTGTACTTTTTGTAATAATTTTGACGAGTATTCGTAAATCCCATGTGTAGAAGTTCATACAAAGCCTTTATTATTCATACAAGTATTGAGGAGCGCTTGACTTAGTTCTATGAAGAAGACAATCGGCTACAAATTGATATCGATGCTGCCGTTTCCATTTTATGACAGAGTTATATAACTTTAACTGTGTATACCATGTACTTACATGATTCATATCTCTATGTTCCTTTTGTACAGTTAGGTCGATTAAGATTATACGAACGGATCTTTCAAACAGGTTTAATACTGTCCCATTGTAAAATTAATTCCCAACTAAAGTTTTATTCAAATTTCAATGACTAGTATGCCAAGCTTATCAGTTTGCTCTTCAAAGGTATAATTTTTCTCGTTGTTTCAGATGGGTAGGGAACAGGACTCGAACCAGTGGTAGTGTCTCTACACCCCCTCTCCCCAGCCTGACCAGCTCAAACGCTAGCGACAGTCGCGTGCAGAGTCCAAGCCACAGGAATAACACAATACCTAGGTATTCTTCGCGGGAAGTGTCCTCGTCTGGAAACGCGTCAGTTGTGACGTCACTAGCGGGCACCGGCGACGAGGCGAACATTGGTCGGGACCGGAGCCACTCTTGGCACGAACTTCCGAGTGACGTAGAATGTCAGATCCAGAGGAGGTCGTCCCGAAATATCAGCCTGCTGCGTCATAATCCTAGAACCGGAAACACCGAAACTATAGTGATTGAAACTCACCCCAATGGAGATTCAGGTACCCTTAAATAATTATGTTCTATTTTATTAAAAAGAAGTTTAATAATGCTCAACAAATAACACATCAGATATACATAAGAATTATATCTCTCTGATTTCCTAAGAAAAAGTACTGCAATGTATTTTTTTAGGTTTAAAATAAAAAAAATTATCCTATAAAACAAAACATCACTTCTAACGTAAATCGTTAGTCTTAAATGTGAATGTAAAGGAAAAGGAACAAGTAAGAGCAACTCGAGAATTCTTTTCCTGTACTCTGTCCCGAGTTTTTGCTTCCACCACTTTTCGCTTGATATTTAGATAATCATAAATACCTTTGTGCTCAAACTACGTTCATCCACTAATATAAAAAATGTCCAGATTATCTGTTTTGAAACGCCCCCTCTACCGATTCAGGTTTCAACACACATCCCAAAATAGAAAGTCTACGGGGATTTTGCATTGCATTAGCCATTAATAAGCCCGGATGATAACGTTGAAAAATTACGCAAGATGTCCCTAGTACTTTCGAATGAAGAAAAGATGTAAACATGCATTTCCCATTATAAATATCCGTAAGAAATTTGTTTTCGTCCCTGTAAACTTTTATGAGTGAAAAAGGATAATTTTTTAAAGACGCTATCTTGGATATTTTCCATTTCATCGATTTCAACTGTACTTTTTTCACAGGTATGTGTATTTTTATCAAAAATCATCAAAAAGTGATGGAAGCAATAACTTGGGACAGACCGGCTATAGATAATAAATTGAAGTACATGTACATGCTGCTTAATTGCATGTATATTTTAATCACATTAATATTATGTACTTATTGCAATTTCATAATTCCATCTTTATTATAACAATAAAGTTTTTTGTCTGCTTTCTAGTTCACTTATGGTTAAAGCATGACCGTATTTTTTTAAGGAAAAAAATAAAAGCTGGGATATTAATAGAAATAGTTTTGGATTGAAATAGGATCGAGTGAGTCATTGGATGAAAACTCGGGTACAGATTGACCTTCAGTCGACCGTAGATTAATACACCCGGTCTAAAGCCATGCACAATGGCGATTAACGATATCAATGATATCACCCCAAACATCTCCTGGGGGTGTCATGTGTTTGACATCCTAAAATACTGACATAGAGACATAGATTTCCGTATACCTCTCTTTTTAAAAACATTAAATGTCACTGTATTAGAATATCTACCTGGCGATTTAATGAGTATGAACACATCACGTACGCCGTTTTGTGAAAAAGCAGGAATTATTTCTATTGTCAGAAAAGTTACAGACGCAAAATGGATTTTATGTGAATTGAAAAGTTATGAAAATGAACTTAAATATTAGAATAGACATGGATGGCTCTAACCATGGGGATATTGACTTTGATTCCTATGGTGAAGGTAGGGATATATTTTATGATTTAAGAAAGAAATTGAAACGTTGATATTGAATATTGTTCTAATTGTAAAAAAGGCGTGTTATGTTGTTAGAGTTAACAGATGACAGTAAATACACCATGGAAACTTGTTGTTTGTAAAGTTGATCTGGAAGACACTAAAGCTTAAAATTATGTTTCTAAAATATCCATAGTTACACTGGCAATTGAATACACTTATTAAATATTTTTTGTTACGTTAAAAGTTTGAAGTCAAAGAAGTCTGGATTTGTTATAATTCGAAACAATTCAAAACAAATGGTGTAAGAGATATACCTTGATCAGTGCGGATGGCGTTTAAGTGGCTACCACTCCGGGTTAGCCTTAAACTAAAATAAAATCAACAAAACAACAAACAAATAGAAAAGAATAGATCTCAGAAAAATAACCATGATTGTGTTTTACATTTAAAATCAAATGATTGAATGATTTGCATTCATCTTTTCTTTTGTCAACTCTACTTGTAAATTATGGCACATTTAAAAAGACCCCCCCCCCCCCCAAAAAAAAAAAAAAAAAAACAACCAAAACAAACAAACAAAAAACTAAATGTACTTAATATTATATATTGCACAAATTGAGACACTATCTGGCTTTATAACAAAAATTGACACAAAATAATAGTGTTATTAAACCTAATTCCTGATATCACAGAAAACAAACATATTCGTCTTAATCTACACAAGAAATCAAATACTCCGTGTCCAGCTATTGTACATCGTGAAAACCAACTAACCATAAGAAACCAAACGGCCTACACAAATTATTTTGAAACATAATACTAAATGGATTTTCAGACTTCATACACTGGCCTAAAAATGCGCACGATTCTTCTCCATAGTCACTAAGAGGTCGGTGATCATGAAATGTTTCTGCACAAAGGAAGTATCTTTCTTTATTATTGATTTGGCTTCTTTTTGATATTGTATTATATTAAATAGATAAATAAATAAATAAATAAACAAATGATGATGATGATGATGATGATGATGATGATGATGATAATAATGATAATAATAATAATGAAATTTTCAAGTGTAAAATATTCTACATACAGTATTTTTTAAGTAAACGCATAAATAAAAGCAATTTGTATTTGCCAACAATGTATCTGTAAACAATTTTCATTGTCACATTGATTATCATCCATCTGATAACATCGGATATCAACTGATATTTCTCACGCAAGACGATCTTTATATCTTTGAAAAATGTGTCAAGCGACTCATTAGTTTCCACTGTTTTACTATCATTTATAAACATTAATCTAGTCTGGTTTCTAAATCCAATAATTAAACGCAATCCGTTTATGATCTTATACATCACTTCTTGAAGATTGTCTATTATTTATCATTTGTGTCAAAATCCCCAATTTGTAATTACAGGACTCGGCCATGATGTCCATTCAACCTCGGAGGAACTCTTTTATCCGGACTCGCCATCTAATGCATCATGGTCAATTCTGAAGAAGAAAAATGGTCGATATAATGACGTCAATATTCCAGTTGACTCCACTCTCATGTAAGTATTTAGACGATTACGAACTGATACAAACTGATTCTTGAAAACATTTTTTCTAAAAATAAATCTAATCTTACAAACCTCTTTTAAAAGCTACATGAACTGCAATTTTCACGTTGGAACTTTATTTTGTTCACGTATTTAATTACATGTATAATCAACTACTAAAATACAAAAAAGCTATGGTTTACCACTAAACTATATTACTCATAAATTCAAGGGAAAATCTTTTTAGAGGCCCTGGTTTAGGCAAAATTACATCATTATTGCCGCTCTGATTCAATGCGTTCATAAATAATATTATCAACAAAAGAAAGCAACATTTGATTAAAACTTATACCATTACAGTACATGTGTAGACAATAACAAGACTGCAGTTTTGTTTACCAAAAAATTGAATTTTCAAACTTTGTACTTTACATGTAAATCGATATTGGACTTTCAAATTTTGACGAGGCATTAAACATACCCATATTAAAGCGGTATGATTTGTATTTTTAAAAATTTTATTTTGCTGCAAAACCCTGCTAACTTTTATGATAAATTATATTTAAACAAATCATTAATTTTTGTCAGAGGAAAGATTTCCCTTCTAAGGAATATATAGAGCAGATCAAGTTTTGCACAGGACGACAGTAATTCAATTTTGCTCCAATTAAGGGTTCTCAACGGCTTTTCGCATAAAAATATGGCTTACAGAAATTTAAAAACCATGATATTTTTTGTCATTTAAGTAGAAAATAACATTTTCGTAAAAAAAAAAATTCAACGTGAAAATTGCAGCTCATATTGCTTTAATCATTCTAGATAATAAAAACGAAAAAAATAAAAATAAAATGTGAAAATATTCAGCGTAAATCATGCCTAGGTCCCTTTAATAAACATTTTACAATTTAAAATGATTCAAAATTGTTCAATATCCCTTCATTATACATTGAATACCTTAATTTCAAACTAAAGCAGGATTTTTCAACAAAATAAAATTGGTTTACTTCATTCAGAGTTGCGCGGTAGATTCAAAATCGTCAGTCCAATACTTCCTTAAAGGGACCTAGACACGATTTCAGATGAAAAATTTATTTTTGATTTTTATGCAAAAAATAGTTTACTTGTGTATTTTGAATTATTTACCAAAATTTGAATTTTGGAAGTCATGTTACAAGCGAGATACACAGGAAAGAAGTCTTTGTTATGTAATAAAGCTCGAGTCTTATATTTGTTTACAAATAATGTAAAGTAAAGAAATTACCATTTCTTTGACAAAATAATTTGTTGAAACAAGATAAAATGATTTAATGTGTTCATAAACAATTTTACAAACAACAAAATGCAGGGTCTTTGGGCTTTTTGGTCATTTTATTGTAATTTTCTACCCCACAGAAAAAAAGTCCTACGAATTATAACACAATATCTACATTTTTCAGTGTCTTTGTCTGTGATTTCACTTTGAATCGATTTTTTTACGCACAAGCACAATGTATTGTCCAATACATTTGATTTTAATTCTACAATAACCGAATGACTTTATCATAGACTTGATCACACCCGACCGGATTTGATCACCTTATGATACTCAAACCATGATTCTCCTTAATCTTCGAAATACTAGTATATATTGTAAAAGTTAATCGACAATGAATAATATTATTAGTGAAAACTTATGTTTGAAGTTTACCGTGTGGACCAACTACTAGTATTGAACACTCAGTCTCTTATAGGTAAATTACTACATGTATTGAAAATATGACAATTTAGTAGAATTCTTAATGTGATTGGAAATTTCAGTAATTGAAATGATCTGCCTTTTGGTAATTGTTATAACCTTCTTTAATGTAACAGTGCAATAAGAATAATAATATATTATTATAATATCGAATAATTCTGACTGTTTCTCAGGGACAGTATGTTCACCAGCATCAGCGGCCTTTACGCCATGGCGATCGTGGTCCTGGGCTGCGTTATTCCAGTATCACAGATCTTCTCCAGCGAAGCTTTCAACTTCTCCTTCCTCTTTGATGTACGTCTGTGTTCATTACGATTTATTCATCACTCATGTCTGCGATGGCGTGTGAAAACACTCCTTCGATAGATGCTTAGTTTTATTGCATTCATCTTTAATAACAAAAATTAATTCTATCTATAAAAGCACTCTGCGTTATAGACTTCAGTGAAAGCACGTTGAAAATGAATTGATTAATTGTTTGTTTTATCTCCGTGAGAAGCTTGATAACATATTTTTCAATGTTCCCAAATCGGTTGGGGGGGGGGGGGGTTCTGTATTGAAAGAAGTATACGAACTGTATAAATAAATGAATACTGGTAATGGTACAATCTTGCAAGTTGCAAGTATTCAGTTAACATTACAGCAAAACAGTACGGTCATATGCTTTTATTTATCGTTGATATGAAATTTATTTACCTAATAAGTGTTGCATTGATTTTTTTTTGCAGGGATTTTACATCTACATTTACACAGTCAGTATTATTTTCCTCATTTATGCGTATGTCTACCTCCTTCGAAACAAATCCCTCAAACTTCGACGCAACCTTCGCAGGAATCACTACAGCTCACCATCTTCCGGTTCTCGAAGCAACTTAAAACGGAAGTACTCCTTTGATGATTCCCGGACCTATCATACCGGAAGCTTTTATCTGAGATTAGGTGCCGTAGGTAGGCAGATACATTTTCGGATATTTTGGTTCGCAAACAAATGATATGTTCAGAAAAATAAAGTATTTTGACTTTACTTTTTAATTTATTTGCGTAGTTTTACATTGTATTTTATTTATTTCGATATTAGTAAGGTTTTTTATTGGTTTATTTACTAATTTCAAAATTTACTTAAGGTTTTGGAATCGGAAGCATGATTCAGAGTGGTCTTCAGTTTGGGGAGGTATTTGACACGGATACCGACCCCCTGACCCACCCCTGTAAAAGCATCGCCCAGGGGGCAAGGCCCATCATCCGTCTCATCTTTACTTTTGTGCAGCTTTATTTTGTCTTCTTGAATTCAAAGGTAACACCATTTATCTTTCAAATGATTTTAAAGATATTAATGTAAAGTATACATGTATAGGGGTTTTGTATAATTATATTACTTTTATTCTGTAATTTATGTGGTAAATATGGTTCACAGCGCCGAAATGTCTGTGGAATGTTATTGATTTTCAATGTATCTACATATTCACAAACTGTATTGTATTTCATAGGAATCTTATGTTATATTTTTATAACGACGACTGTTTTATTTCTTAAAAGCATATTCAAGTTGTGTAAATAAATATCTGAACAACAATGTGACTTAGTTTGATTTAGGGACCGATTCTTTTGTACAGTTCTTGATCATCACCCCATTAAAAAAACAACAAACAAAACAGTAAGCAAAACAAACTTAAATACAAAAACAACACATTCTTGCATTTTCCTGTTTGTAAATATTTAAGAATAAAACAAGTACAAGTATCATTAAAATAAAGTAATAAAAAGTCATATCCTCATTGAATAGAGAGCGAGTTTCATTGGGTGTGTCCAACCACCTGTACTCGCACAACTGCCGCTGTTCGCTTCTTCTGAGATAAACTGCCACTCTGTCCCACACCCCTAGACAAGATCATATATGATATATTATTTACTGAAGAGGCCTATCTTTTTTGTAAGGTGTTGTTGAGATATCTAGTAAATCACACCCGACGCCGTGGCATTTCTGTTAACATGGCATCGGTACATTTATACCGACAGTTAGACAAACCATCTGGCGATAACACGGCCATTCTGTTACCTGTCTGGAGAAAGCAACATCAAAGCTTTAGATCCCTAAAGTATCGGGGGGAGCATCGCAGGGGTTAAACTAACTTCGACCAAGACGTGTTTTTAATTTTCACCGGGTCCTAAATATTTGATCATAGGCTACTCAGGTTATTTGCGATCAAACGATTAAAAGAACATTATAAACTCGAATAGAAACAGACTAATTATATATATATATATATATATATATATATATATATATATATATATATATATATATATATATATATATATATATATATATATATATATATATATATATATATATATATATATATATATATATATATATATTTTTATTAATTTTATAAAATTAGTATTAGTTTTGAATATTAGATAAAACAATTTACTGTATAAGAGGTCTTAATTATTGAGTTTTGAAGATAACTTAATAAGCCGTATTATTTTATAATTCTTAAAACCATGTAGGTTTGTGAATGACTCACGTTTATATATATCCCACTTAAGTCTTAATTGCATGCGTTACAAGGTTAGAGCAGCGTTTTCATGCTATATATTTTCAGATGTGCGTACACCGGTATAAAACTATAGCGAGATTCGGGATGATGCATATGGTGGCTACAAACCTTTGTGTGTGGACCCAGAATATTGTCCAGGAGACCCTACGTGAAATAAGACATCTGCACCAGCCCGACAGAGGAAGCAACGAGAGCTCCGATAAAGAGATAAGTAAGTGGAGAAAGAACACAGTAGCGATCAATTCAACACATTTATTTATAGCGAAACCCGCCTAACCCGACATCTGTTATAATCTATACAACAAAGGGTTCATTCAGATCCCCTGTACAGTAACACCTCGATCCTTTACAATATGTTCGATGTCATTTACGTTGTAAACCTATCGTAGTCGAGGAAAGAATATGTACACTAATTTACTCTAATTTTATCTTGAACCTAAAAGAAATTATTGAATTACCCTACTTTTTCCTCTGTTTAATTAACTTGCTCATTCTCACTCTATCCTAAAAGGCTTAGTTTCATCAAGCAATATCACAAGATACCGTCTCGGATGTCACATGAATTCTTTGATGTCTGACGTTGTGGAAACTTCCAGTTCCTATCTATACCCATGTACCATAGAATACAGTCTCATTTGTGCAGGTAAATAAAATTAATACCAAACGGTCTAAAAAGGCCGCAAAAAATAAAAGCAAGATTTATCTGAAAGCTATTTCCCTTGTTCCTGACAGTAACTACATTTGATCAGTAAATTTTAAACCTTCTCGTATAGGGATTCTGTACGTGATGTGGAGAAATATTGGAAAACGTGGGCAGGTGCCCGAGGAAGTGGCAAACGAGGAGGAAAGCAAGGCCAAATCTCAGCGGATGACGGTGGACTGTTCCCGCTCTAGTCGTGGCCTCTTCCTGGGGATCTTCATTCTGGTGGGGACAGTGATCACCATGATAACGTTCTTTGTTCTGATACGGTCCGATACCTACCTGTCCACGGCGGTCAAACTGGAACATTTATCCGCCGTTGTGATCTACGTGGTGACGTCAATCGCCGTAGTGCTAGCGTTCCACAGAATGCAGATGTTACGAGTAAATTCGGACAGAGAAATAGACTTGGAGGAGTCGCTACTTCTCTTGGGGTTAGGGGGCTTGTATGTGTATGCCTTTCTCAGTATTATTTCTGCCACATTAAAGGAGGGACCGTTGGATTATTTAGTCGTTTTATCCAGTGTGTTCCGTGTGTTCCAAGGATCATTACAAACGGTCTTCCTTTTGAGTGGAATGCGCAAATCGTCATGGCGACGGGAGCAAGAGAGACAGAAGCCGGGGCGGGAATACGTCACATTTCTTCTGGTCAGTAACATCGCCATGTGGGGCTTGAACACTTTTGAAATTCAGCGATCTCATGCTAACCCAGTACAGCTGGAGTTCTTTGGACCCGTAGCGTGGACAATTTTCAATCACCTATCAGTTCCTCTGACCATCTTCTTCCGGTTTCACTCCACCGTGTGTTTGTCTAACATTTGGAAGAGCGCTTGGAAGCGACGCATGCCCGCCGTCTAAGTTCACTTATCTTTCGAGAATTTCTAAATTTCCATCATTCATATTTATATTCTTGAAAAATATACATCAGTTCTTTGTACTAGACAAAGTAAAATTTTTTAAGCTGGTGTATTTTCACATGTATATAGTTACATACAGTTCATTGTATTTGATATCAGCATCACAATGGATCAGAGATGCATTATTTTTTTAAGTGTTTGATAACTTTTCGACAGGTGCTTAGTACCGAAGTGCAAGTGGTGAAAAACTCCTCGACAAATTAACTTTTTATTTAAAAAAATGAAACCGTCATGTATATATATATACATGTATATCATATCAGTTGTGTCATTTGATGAATCAAGATTAAAAATGTCAATACACCGGTATTATTATTTTTAACACAGTCGGTTGTAGAAGTTATAATTTTAAATTTAGAGAAAAAAAACCCATTCACACCAGAAAAAACAATATAAAGTGCAAAGTTTCCACAAACAAGGCCTATCAAATGACATATTTTCTTATTAATGGATCGATTCTCAAATGTAGAAAATAATAGAAAAACATATGGATGTAATACTGTAAGTGAAAAATATCATGGAAGAAAAATACTAATTTGAATTTCAAATTCGTCTGGTCAAACCAGATAATAAATCTCTAGAAATATTCAGGATGTGTCAAAGAAATATGAGCCCAGACATGCGTCTGGTGTAATGGTAATCAATGGTATGCATTTTTACAATAAACTTATCAACAGAATCGGAATTTCAATGCACAGATACCTGTAATGTATTTAGGTATAAGGACAACCCTTATTTCTCGGGAAGTGGTAATATGACGCCCTTTCATTGTGACGTGTACACAAGTACGTACGTGCCACTCGACATGTATAAAAGGACGGACATTTCCCCAATGATTCCAAATGTGACCTTGGGTATCTTACTTCCACCTTGATAAAATTATATCATAATACATGTATTGTATTTTATATTAAAGTGTCGTATTTCATAACACAAACTACGTTGAAAGTAAATTGAACAAAAAAGTATGATATGAAAATTTGAAAAGGGTGGAGTTTTCTCACCGTATCATATATAGAAAATTTTAGTTCTTGAAAATAAATACATGTAATTGGATGACAGAAACGATGAAGTGTTTTGAATGTAATGAATAATAATGATCATCATTATCAGGGCATATGATAAGGTTTGGAAATCAGTGGCGTTGCAACATTGTAGTACTAGCTGCTAACACGTACTTGCAAATATTTTTGGTATTTTTTCATAGCAAAATTCAAAAACCCTTTGCGTGAATACCAAAACCTTTCCTAAATAATTAAGCATTTTGAACTTTGCTCCTCTATACTGCAAAAACTATTGAATCCATCTTTATTACATAATCTATTTAATTATTAATTTAATTCTTCGAGTCAGTTAGTAAACGCCCAATTTTAAATTATTCAGTATCACGTGATGTCTGAAAAATATGCATAAAAATTCTACCGACTTTGAACAGCCATAATATTTTGGTCGGTTTCCGATATTGCAAAAATTCTGTTTAATACGGCATATATATAGCCGTGAGTATTTGTATCCGGAAAATGGGATTAGTGAATTTACCCTGCGCATGTACCGTTTGAATGTACTTATTCTAAAGTTTAGATTACGCTTTGTTGGGGGCCCTGTAAACGACAGGGTTAGTTTCACTACTTTATTGATACGCAGATTTGGGCTGCTGGACAAAGCAAGTGTCTTCATATAAGCAGAAATGTTATTCCAAGACATGACCGAAGATAACTTTTAGATAATTATGCAAATTAATCCATGATTATCCAACAATACGTCATTAGAATTTTATTGGACTGTACATTACAAAATCGATTCGTAGGAATATCACACAGACACTAAAATTTTTTACTTTAAATACCATAAGTAGACGTAACGGGTCCCTTCACACCTCAGGGATCACAAAACTGATCCAGTTCAAAGTAAGCTCAAATATCTTCTTTCTAAGAATTTCATCGCTATAATTTTGTTTTAAATTAATGTAGGTACTAATATTTTTATTAATTCAATTTTTAAAAACCAATGCAACTTTGACCCCTGAACCAAAAATTGAGACAAGGAAAACGCGAATTTAAGCAAAGAAAATTGTGTACATATGGAAATATCTTCTTAAGAACGAAAACGATACAAATGCATATGAAATTGTGTACATATGGAACAATCCTCTCAAGAACGAAAACGATACAAATGTACGTGTATACGCATGCGGCTTTAGAGAATATTTAATATTATAATACTTTGATGTTAAATACTGAAATCTGATTAGTTTAGACGCAGTTGGTAATATATAAATAATGCCTGTTTGGGAGGGTGACAGTTGAAACCGACGCAAAGCGGAGGTTGACAATGGTTTTCGAGAGGTGTCAATTTCAACTGTTATCCTATTTATTTTATTATACTGAATGTCTAAATATTAGAGAATTTTTTTTTACTGCTTTTATATAGAAATGACGTGAATTCTACGCCAAACCGCATGCGCATAATTTACGCGCATGTAACAATTCGTTGTGTTACCCGTTGCTAAGTGTGTTGCTAACGCTGAGGGTAATAGAACGGATTATCAACTATGTCTTAACCAATCAGATTTCAGTATTTAACATGAAAGTATAATAATCCGTTTTATTACCCTCAGCGTTAGCAACATACATGGCAACGGGTAACTCAAAGAATTGTTACATGCGCGTAAATTATGCGCTTATGGTTCGCCGTCGAATTCTCTTCATTTCTATATAAAAGCAGTAAAATTTTCTTTAAAATTAAGACATTCCGTATAATAAAATAAATAGTGCCTGTTTGGGAGGGTAACTGTTGAAATTGACACCCCTCGAAAACCATTGTCACCCTCCGCTTCGCGTCGGTCGACAATGGTTTTCTCGGGGTGTCAATTTCAACAGTTACCCTCCCAAACAGGCACTATTTATATATTGTTCATGATTATCAGACGATTTATGGAGCTTTATTAGAGTTGAGAAGTACTTTTTTGGTTATTTAGAAAGATCCAGAAAAATTGTTATGGGGATAAAGATTGTATAAAATTAAAAGGGGATGGCTTCGTAATTGATA
Organism: Magallana gigas; assembly: GCF_963853765.1. Taxonomy (NCBI): domain Eukaryota; kingdom Metazoa; phylum Mollusca; class Bivalvia; order Ostreida; family Ostreidae; genus Magallana; species Magallana gigas. Next base: position 14,339,819 of record NC_088854.1, read on the forward strand.
ATTCTAATAATTACCATTCCATGCCAGATCAGGTTATGGCCACAATTGGAGTTCATGGGTAGCGTAGAAGAATATCGAAGATGGTACAGAAATTTAATTTAAATGAGTTAAGCGAACTATGACCCTCTTTGCTTTTAGATAGCCTCCTTCGACCCAATTTTTTCTCCGATTAAATATTAACTGATTAGGTGGATACTGTCCGATTCCTCTTCCAAAACCCTACCACCTATAAATTTGTGGCTGTTGTGACTGTTAAATAGTCATTTAACATTCTTTGGCACCTGCATGTTACTAAGTAGATTGAAAGGTCTTTTGAATAAGACCTGGATATTTTTATTGTTTATTTCTTTATATCTTTCAAATAGGGCCTATTACTATGCAAGGTATATAGTATATATACTTGAAACCGTCTGCATTTCTATTAAACCATTAAAGTTAATAAAAGTATAAGAAAAGAGGAACGATTAGCCTTTAACAACAAAATGATAGTTGCTACAAATCATTTGGACCCCCCCCCCCCCCCCACCTCAATTTTTTGTTGCTTAGCCTGAGTTTCTGTATTACTGCACATTGTATACTGTATATCTGAAACATGTAATACATGTACTGCCAAAGAGGTTCAGGATTTTGTTTTAAATTTTCACACTTTTTCTTTACATCTTCCCTTTGAAATGACAAGGTATGCATGATAGAGGACCTCTGACCAAAACGCTTTAAGAAAATCAGTAAAACAGCAAAAAATAACATATACATAACATAATTAGCATAAATTTACCTAGTCTCATATATTACGTTACATAACTGAAACATTAAATGTCATCTTATGTACACTAAAACGCCTAATGCATCAAAATTGCTCTAGAAATAGCTCCCATTGCTCCCCTTCATCCTGTTAAATCAATTATGCAAAGTCAGCAATTTTTGGTAATAACACCTTTCAAAATGAACTTATTTATTTTACCACGATTGATAAACAAGTTCTACAACTTATATTAATATCTCTCGTTGGCACGGACGTTAGCGCGAGGGGGTCATTGTTGCGGGAAGAAGCTGGAGTACCCGACGATTACTTTATACGATATGTGATAATGTTTGTGAACCCACGTGTCCACGCGGGCGACCGCCATACCCTATCACATACAACCACCGTCGATCACGGGGATCGAACTCGGGTCGTAGCGGTGAATAGCGAGTGCATTGTCCACTACGCTACTTGGACACTTTCTGCCAGCTAACATTGTCGATGTTTTATTACCCTGGAGAGTAAAAATTATTTTCATCAATTCTGTTTCTCTATCATGTTAAACAGTGTATCTATATCGTAAATTATACAGATATATGTGTAAAGGGATATCATGACAGTTCCATGGAATAGAAGACTTTAAAGAAGATTGTTTTTTTTTTTTTATTTAATGCAATGAATCTGCCACTCTGCATGTCAGTAAAAACATAATATACATGTTAATGTGTCACGAACCAAATACTTGGAGCTATAAATTAACAAGAGGCACAGGGGCCACATCGCTCATATGAGCAACAATGCTAATCAAATCAGCATTACAGTTTCAAAATTAAAATATCTTGACAACCAAGTACACAAAAAGTTACAAAATCTGCGATTTTTATCCACATATGTATATATTTATGGTAAATACCAATCCCCCTTATGTTGCTTCAGTATTCATGAGAATATTTCTCAATTCTTATATGAAAAATCTCCCCTTGTGGCCCCACTTTTCTCCAGGGAATCATGGTTTGATCAAATTTTAATCTTCACAACCTGTGCTTCTACCTAAGATTTAGCTTTTTTGGCTACATGCTTTTCTGGAAGTTTTTTCTCTAAATCCTCCGATGTAAAAATTTAACACCCTCCCAAATTGTGGTCCCACCCTACCCCTGGGGATCATGATTTGTACAAACCTGCATCTACACTATCTGAGGATGCCTCCATATAAGTTTGAGCTTTTCTGGACAAATGGCTTTTGAGAAGAAGATTTTCAAAGATTTTCTGTATGTATTCTTATCCATCCATTGTGGCCCCACCCTATCCACGGGGATCATGATTTGAACAAAATTAAATACACTACATGAGGATGCTTCCACACAAGTTACAGCATTTCTGGCCTAATGGTTTTTTTTAGAAGATTTTTAGTGATCTTCTCTATGTATTCTTATTTAAAGTTAATTCCCCCATGTGACCCCACCCTATTCCCGAGGACCATGATTTGAACAAACTTGAATCTACACTACCTGAGGATGTTTTCACACAAGTTCCAGCTTTCCCCGCCACATTGTTTTTGAGAAAAAGATTTTTGAAGAATAGCAACAAATTTTTATTCTAAATTATCTCTCCTATAAAGAGGACATGGTCCTTCATTTGAACAAATTTAAATCCCTTTCACCCAATGATGCTTTGTGGCAAGTTTAATTGAAATTGGCCCTGTGGTTCTGGAGAAGAAGATGAAAATCTGAAAACTGACAATGACAGACAACAGACAAATCTTGATCAGAAAAGCTAAGTTAAGCCTTCAGCTCAGGTGAGCTAAAGAAAACTCTTGTACATCTGCATAAAAAGAATTTGCTGTCAAAACTCTCCTGACATCTAAAGTCCTGTCCAATGTAAATAGTACCAATCCAACAAAAATGTCGCAAAATAAAAAGGTCTAAATGAGGAGATGCATAGTACAAAAAGGATCCCAAAACTGGAATATCTCATAAATGGCACTGTCTTGAGGGAATTTGGGATCCTTGGTACATATCCTGGTTAAGTTTCATTTGGAATCTGGTAAACCATTGGAATTGATGTCATGCAATCTTCACTTTTTTCTTCATTGACTAGATGTTGTAACATGTTGAGACTTTTCTATATCCCAGTTTCTTTAATCAAAGGGGCTCCAAATCTACATGTCTTAGTCTTATGTGGTATTTTGCTTCAAATTCAGCCTGAAATAAGATTTATATACCGGTACATTATAGATATTTAAACCACAGGGAAATTCGCTTTATTTGAGCTCCACCTCCACCTTGGCCGGGACTTGAACTCCAAGCCTCCCCTAGCAATGAGCAACCACTGGGCTAGACAAAAATCTTGCTTTTGATGACTAACGGAACTAGTGCACTGGTTGCCTACTACACAGTTGTTTGAGAAGCAGGTGGAATACAGTTAAATGACAATTTGACAGGATCGGGACGATATGCATTGCATAGATATATACATATAATAAACACAACTGTTTTCAATCCATTGGATTAAAAATGTCATATATCCATGTATAAAGTAACAGAAAGTTGAAACATACATGTGCCTGTTCAATAAATATACTGCTCAGTTGAGTGGAATTATCAAGCATTCTCATACACAAAGTTCCTCTTTAAACCTACCCTCATTTGTCTCTCTATCCGATCCACTTCTCTGCCTTGTATATTTTGAAGTTCATCTGCAAATTTTTTCATATACTCAATAGCTTCTGGCTCCTTTTTAACATTCTGGAAACCCTACAATATCAGTGTTTACATGTTTTTTAAAGTAGTGACTTTACAAATTAAAATTGTTTTTAGTGAAAATTTTTTTTGGAAAGAAGCTTTTAAATATGTTGTAATATTTTCATGCACCTAGACAGATAAAATGAGATAGTGTCAGACAATATGAGTACTGTATACAGGGTAATTTTCGCCCTTCTACACTTGCAAACAATTTCGTCCCGTATTGAATTCGCCCAGATACAGTTGTATTTAAAGAGAGATAATATGAGACCTTATCTTAAGTCTTAAATTCACCCCCTGACAACGAAGACAAAGGGGGCGAAAATAAAACAGGGGAGAATATTTCCCTGTATATAGTAATTCAGGTAGGGTTAAACCCAGTAAATCTCCTGTCTTATTAGATAGTCATTCATTGACAAGCACTTTATGTAATAAAACGTCAGGTACAATCAAACTATAAAACATACAGGTATTTTAAGCAGCATTTAAAGTTCATTATTCAATTAAACATGATACAGATCATAGGGTGCAAAGAGGTTTTAAATTGCAGAACATCAATTACAGACAACAATATAAAAGCATATCGGTGCATAAAATATTAAATAACAATGCATTAGAAACGTCCACTATCTGAGACTTGAATTTTTAATTCTAATAAAAATACTACACTGATATGGACATGAGTTTTAGAAAAAAGGGGTACATAAAACTGGAATAAAAGAGTATGATATATCAAAAGAGAATCTAACAACTTCTCAAATTTCCACATTTCAACAAAATGAAGAATCATATTACAGCCTGCACCTATCAAATTAAAAGTTACTTCATTTTAATATAAATTTTATTTATTTGCCCACCTTTAAAATGTCCATGCCCTCCTTGGATTCAAATAAAAGCTGGGCCAGTTCCTTTCCATCAAAAGCTACTTCAGCCTTAAAGCGCACCTCATGCCCAATCTCAACAGCTTTAACATCAGACACATACCTGTATCAATTACAGAACAGAATTAACAGAATGCTTTGTTACCGGTCTAATGCCTTATGTCATCAAAAACACATAGCAGTGATATAGCAATAGTCTCTAAATTACATTTATTTTCATTAAAAATTTCAAGAAGTATTGAATGTACAATTAATCACTGTCTGACTCTGGTAACTTGAGAAGGATACTTGGAATAGCACACATGTAAAGAATGATAGATATGGTATTACAATGCAAAGTGAAATCTGTTAAATCACCTGCCTTAGGAAGGTGTTTTTTATGTCTCTGAATTGACATGTGGTCAGATGTCGGTCAGTGAAATATACTTTAATGACAGATGGAATGCAGTGAAAGAATTTAAACTACTGTTCTTTTCATGCAGATTTCATTGCATTGCTATGAAAAGTTGATTACTCATAAAACCTTCAGGATCTACATTTCCTTAATACAGAAAATACCAATTCTAATGATTAATTCATTTAAAAAAAAATTATAAGTGCTTTATGTACATGTAAATCTAATATGCATCAGCTTACTTGACGATTCTATCTCTTTGCAAAAAGTCAGCCATATCTTTTCTTTCCTCCTCTGGAATTGACCTGATTAAAAAAAGAGGTCAAAGTTATTTATCTATATAAACGTATTAATAGTTTAAAGTTTTCATAAATAATTTGCTTCTGTAAGGATAAGAATTTTCAACAATAAAAATTTAAATAAACGGTATCTTAAATTTGATAAAATAATGAGTCTTAAAAAGGCCTTGCCAAGCCAAAAGACTTAAAAAATCAAACAAATATATTACAAAATTGTGCAAGTGAATGCCTTTCAATCTTTATTTTCATGCCCCATGCAACAATACAAAGATTTTGTACAAATGAAACATTCATATACTAGTATATCTCTCTCCTCAAAGTGTCACTTACTTTCCAACCAAAGATGGAATATTGGATTTGATAAGGTAAGCAGCTACAATTCCCATCAGGCCTGCTACACAGCCTGAAGCTGCCGTGTCCCAGAATGGCTGTGCGTAGAGGTGTGACAGGGTCATCCCAGCGGAGGCAATAAGGACCCCAGTCACCGCTGCCATATCCTCCATAAACACAACCACAACGTTAGGGTCAAACCCTCTCCTTACTGTGTGAAAGAGAGAATGGAAAATCTAGTATTACTCTATCTAGAACTTCATTATACACAAATGTACAATTAAAGCATACCATTGAGAGAGTCAGCAAGATTCCAGTCCTCCCAAACAAGCTATTTCCCTCGGCCACCATTGAGGGAGTCAGCAAGATTCCAGTTGCCCGAAAACAAGTTTGTTTCCTGGGCTGAAGCTGAGGGAAATAGCTTTCTTGACAGGAACTGAAATCCTGATGACTCCCTTAATGGTATACATTAACTGTTTTATTATACTGATACAAACAATCAATCAGAAAAAGTTCAAATTAATATAATGTTAATTCTTCATGTATTCAAGTTATAATGTCAATATATCATATGGCACAAGCGTCGTATTGTGAAATAGGCAAATTATGTTATACAATTCAGATGAATTAGTATAGCCAATGAAAAAGATGTTGCAACAAGAATTAAATTATATGATAATGAATATTCATGATTTTATTTGGACCATAACAGAATTTTTCCTTTGGTTAAAACGAATTACTAAGAATATGGTATGTGTGTATCAGTTCATCAAACTGACACACCTCTTTGCAGGGAATCGGTCTGTTTACAGTGATTTTCAGGTAATCAGTGAAATATATCGAATAACTCTTAAATATTGAAAAATAAGCAGAGGTATAATAATTTAACAAAAATATGTTTCCAACTTCAAACTAGAAATGCACGTGGAAGATCAGGTTTTGTTTTAAAGAGAACATTCATTTAAAAATCTATTTTCTCCTTGTTGAAAGTTAAACAAAAAATGTGCATTTCAATTATAAAATTGTAAAATCAAGAGAAAAGCTGTCCACGTGACAGCAAAATGGGTTTTCTTTTGTGTGAACAATATCCATAATATAGTTGTCACCATGAATTGATAAATACTACCTATACAGAGAAATAGGGTACTTTATAAGCAATATTTTGCAAAAAAGACTATGTTCAACAACAAAAGCTAATAAAATTTAAATTCATGTAATATGCACATCTTTGATACATGTTCAATTGATATGCATAACAAAAATCTTGTAAACTTTAAGAGGAGTTATCCACACAATAGGGGTACCCTTTTGGCAGCCGCCTGTAAAACTCCATTTTCACCATTTCAATAACAGGATTTTTCCTTTGGAAAACACGGATTATAACACCAGCAAGTTCTAATTTAATTTACTTTCAATGAAAGTATACTGTTGGAAATAAATGACTTTAAAGATGATGGGCAAATACCAATTAAAGTATTTTTTTCCAAAACCATGCTTATGTACAATACTTCTGAATCAGATCTTTTCTTACTATATGGAAACAGTTTCATATTCCTTTCCTTAGCTTTTCTCTTGAGTTCTCTGGTAGCAAAATACAAGGAAGCTACAATAAAAATAGCAAATTTGGTCTCAAGTATTTATTATTGATGAAACGCACCAGCCAAATCATAAATTTTTGCACTAAAAAATTCTTCTCATTACCTCCTTCCATTAGAAAAGTTATATACATTACTCCTAGATGACTCTGAAAAGAATGACAATCGATAATAATGGATTACAATTAAAATCAATTTTAAGGTGTAATGGGACACTTCCATATTATGACGTACTTCCTATCGAAATAAACATTAAAATCAGGTATACCGTAATTTTAACACCATAGTGCAATGGGTTAGAGTGTTACCTATGAATTTGTAAGTCATGAGTTTGAATCCTGCTGGGGCTTTTATAATTTTTACCATACAAAAAAATTTTTTAAACATATTTTTGGGGTCAAATATTGTAAAATTTTAAAATTCTAAACCAGTGAAAGTATTTTAATTATAGTGTACTAATATCCACATCAATATCGACTGTTGTCCCATACAACCTTCAATTTCTGCACAGAAAAGAGGTTTTTCTTTCAACTGAATTCTAAAGTTAAATAATTCATCATTTAAAATTTGGACTTACAAGTGATAGTGTTGTTTCAGCTCCAAAGAAAAAATAAAAATTCATAATAGAAGAGAGAAGAAATCCAAAGACAAAGAAAGAGAATCCACTACAAAGGGAAGTAATATTCTGAAAGCTGGCATAGCCATACCTGAAATAAACAATGAAAGTACATGTATTGTTAACTACTTGTATATTCTAGTCTACATAATTTTTATGCTATTTATAAAACAGATGTATGTCATTGCTGCAGAACAGCTAAGAGTTCAGCTTTTTTTTCTTGTAGATCAAGTTATACCAAGATTTTTAAAATTTTTAACACCTCAAGTTTTTAACTACATGTTTTTTAACTTATGAATTAATGTTCCTTCTTCCATAAAAAAAATCTACAAGTTGATATCAAAATATGCGTCTTTTTTAATTCTTTGTTATGCATGTACTTACTTGACTTATTAATCTATAGCATCTCAGGGGGGAAATAGGGCGAAAAGCATGTACATGTACATAGACTGTTATTGTACTTACGGGTGATGCTTATCTGGTGCTTTCTTTGAAACATACAGGCCCCAGTAAATCATTCCCTGTCACAAAACAAGTTTAAATAAGTCCATTAAATAGTTGCTATGCGTCCATCTCCATCAAAAATTAGAACACCCAATGACTAAAACTGCATTTATATGTATTTACTACATGTACTACCTGGTTAGCAGTGTCCAGCATTGAGTGAAGAAACTCAGCCAGCATGCTGGGAGACATGGAAACAGCATAGACTACCATCTTCATCATGCACACAGTGAAATTCCTATCATCAGGAGAAAACCAAATCAATTAAACTGTAGATTTGTGTTAAGTATTTTATAACAATACACTCTTTAATAATAGTAAATATTTACATTCCACATATTTTTTGCATGTAAAAAGTGTGTGGAAAGCTAATGCAGTTATAATACTGTAACACACACAGGGTACTGAAAGGTAAAATGATGAGTATTGTTATGTCACAAACATTGAATGCTGTTTAAATTCAATGTCGCAAGCAAAAATCAAAGTTCATGATTGTGGCTGTTACAATGGCTCTTTCATTAATTCAAGCTTTCCCACAGAATAATATAGTGATTTTGAGGTATATTTCAAATTTCAGACAAGGCAAGAAATTTTTAAAATTCTTGTTTTTGAATATTGCTGGTCCTATAACACACAGGGCGGTGCAGACAAATTATACCGTGCTAATGCTTGGTATTCATTTTGTCTGCATAACCTGGTTGTCTGCACTGTTATAAGACCGATGATATCCAAAAATAAGCATTTAATGCTTAAATACTTAAATATATAGCAAGATACTACATAATTCAAATTTCTTGTGTTGAATAAAGAAGGGGTGTAAACAAATGTGGGTCAAAATCATTTTGATCACCAGTGCCAGATAGCTCAGTTGACAGAGCACCTGACTAGAGATTCAGTCGGTGTCTTGACCACTCCTGCCAGGGGAAAGAACCTAGGAAGGTGATCATTGAGGGCGAAGATCATATAACAGGGGGTGGGGGAGGGGGGAAGGCGATGCATGGTCAGACATGTTCAATGGCTGGCACCAAATAGATGATATAGTACATAACTAGAGATTCAGGGGACCTGGGTTCGAATTCTGGTCTGGTCCATCATTATTTCTCCCATATCTCGTAACACAATGATAATCAATGCAAAAAATGACTTACACAACAAGAGCTATGGAAATGACTCTTCCTTGTCTGTCTTTGAATCCAAAAGAAAATATATCATAGTTCTGAAAAAAAGGAAATGAAAAAATGAATTACGTACTTGGGAATTTTGTAAATAAACCATAAAGTATTTTCACCATAAATAAACTTCAATGTTGTAGTTCCAAGTTGAGCATTTAATCAAACACATATAATACAAAGGCTTAAAAATCCATTTATCAAAAAGATTATATGCAATCAAATCTAGACAATTTAACATTTAAAAAATACCTTTTGTTCATTTTCAAACTCCTCTGCAAAAGAATAATCCAATGAGTTAGAATTTACCAATTATTCTGAATAATATCAAATCCATGTGATTTCTATACTAGTATTTCACATACTTGACATATTTTTATGCTATTTACATATAACTATGTCTATCTACGCAGTAAAACACCAGTATTTAAAGTACAAAATTTCAGAGTTACGGCACTTTTTCTTTCTCTGAGAAAAAAAATATTTAGATCTAATCTTAAGCTTGGCATAATAAAAATCTATTAATATATTGAAAGCTTAAATCTACTACTCCGATAACAATATTGTTCATGCATGTTTTATAACTATACTAAGATATTCTAGTATTCTGAGGCAATTTATTGTCAGATTTCATTTTAACATTTCAAAAGCTTACAGTCTTAAACAAAATTCTTTGCATTTAACGAGATTCAGATATTCCTACCTTTTTTATCCATTTCTATTTTTATGATCAGTCTTCGTAATTTGATGGCCTCTTCTGAACCCCATTTTTGTAATGCACTGTAGATACAAAATTTATAATTTTAAGTACCATAATAAATCAAAAGTCTAGTGTCTTAATGGTTTACAAGTCTAATGTACCTTCAAGCTGAACAATAATATTTTCAATCATTAAAGTAGTCTGATGATGCAGCAAAACAATTTATCAGTATTCCCTGATGTTAAACCTTGAATCAAGACCACAGCACATTATTAGATCAGAAGTAATTTGATCTTTGTGTAAACTATTAGCTTCCAATCAAAATATGTTCATGACAGGAATAAATGGGTATATATCTCTGCTGAAAAGAATTTGAATTAACTCAGTGATATAGAGTGAACTGTGTGAAGAAAAAACTTTCAATGTCTCTCTATTAGAATATGATATGATCTGGTCAAGATTGCTTCCAGAGACAGATGGTTGGATGGACAAGTTGATGGACAAGGTGATACCAATATACCCCCAAACTTAGTTTGCAAGGTGTAGTAAAACTTCATAGTAAATAAAGAGTGGAAAGAAAAATTACAAGCAAATAAGAGCAAAAAATATTACGCAGAGTGCACAAGATGTTTTCGGTAGCCATATTTGATGTCCTCTGTTTGATTTAAGGACCATCCACTCCTCATCTTCTCTCTAGGTAAGTTTTCAACATCTCTGGAAATCATACAAAAATTTATCAAGTTATATTTTTATATCCTGTAGATTCCTAATTAAAAGCAAGAAATTAATATCCGCATAAAATCGCGAGAAGCACATCTCACTAATTTTAAAATCTCCCTTTTATTTTTCAGGCATATGTAAACTACATGAAAATTTGATCACAATTCGGCATACGCGATTTTATGTTCTCACAGTTTAGTAGAAAACAGGTGAATCGTAAAATTACCGTAAGTACCCGCGTAAAATAAGGAATCTACAGTTATGTAAACTGACATTATTAATTGAAAGCATGAATTCATTTTTAAGTTTTAACTTTGTTCACTTTAACTACTTTTTACTGTTCCTACTGTTTAATATACATGTACATTTATCTATATTTACATATGCAAATACATGTACATGTATTTTTCCTTATATAAACCTATAGATTAATGAAAACGTTCAATTCTGTATGATCTTTTTCATGATGTCACAATGATCATAGCACGCGCTTATCGCTTAGATTATTGTAAATATAAAATCTCTGTAATTTTAACAATTCTGAACAATTTGCTTTTTTCGAATGTACATGTAAGTAATAAATAGCGACGGTAAAAAATTCACCAAAATATGAACTTGGTTGGCATGTGTGATCAAATCTTCTGAGAAACCCTTTGCGCTTCACAGAATTTGATCACGTGACCAACCAAGTTCATTTCCCGGTGAAATTTTTAATATGCTGTTTATTTCTCAAATAAACACACAAGTATAAATGAATACTTCCACATATTATACACAAGAATCTTGTGAAGGAGCTACGATGAAAATGCAATAATGATGACAGTTGTATGTCTGGGTTTGAGAAAATTGAATTTGAAGGTAATGCAATCAATGTTTTCTATGATCATAACTTAAAAAAGATGGCTCTCGATCTATTGCAGAAACTATGGTTCAAAATCTCAAAAGCTGGATTTTTGTATGCAAAACACAAAGACAAGATTAGAGACTTATCCAAAGCTACAAACATGCATACTTTTGTGTCAATCCATATTCTCTGTACAGATCCTCTTCATAGATGATAGTATTCTCCATTTTTTCTGAAAAAAAAAAAAGAAAAGAAAAACAAACTAAAACAAGTATGTCTACATCCTTAATTACCAGAATGTGAAAATATTATTTAACACAATAGCAGAAAAACTCATTTTTAAACTAAAATATCAACAAAATTGCTTTTGGAAAATGTTCTTAAATGTACTTTTACAGACATATTCTTGGTTCTATGCTACAAAGGCCTACATTTACTTTGTAATTCCATTTTTACTCTACAACTCTTCATAATGATCAACTAAGTTTTTAAGAAAATGATATATGCCTGTGTGAGAATACAAAAACGCCTTTAAAATGTCAAAGAACATCTAGTTTTCTAATGTAGGAAACTTGAGCAGATATAATGTAAAATATTTAAAAGTTAATATCTTAATATCAAAGCACTACTTCTTCATACCATAGATAGGCTCTCTTTTAAATAGATAAACCCCCTCATCCTTTGGTGTCTTTGCTTTTCCATCATGCTGTAATCTCTTGGCTATAAATTGCCTGCATGTTACAACAAAATAACTACTATTAACTTATCATTTTTAAAACAATCAATTATAATTAAGTATTAAATGAGGAAGGGGGAGGGGGCTTTTACCAACTATAAAGAAAATTTTCATATCAGTGCAGTGCAAACTGTATTTATTTTCATCTTGTATTATTTTCACTCAATACCCATTGTAAACAATTTGCCAAATTTTATATCTGCCTTAACAAAGTTCCAAATGAAATGATATAATATATACCCTTTACAATCAGTATTCAGTGTGCATGTTTAAATATGCCAAATGACTATGAGGGCAATAATAGGTAAATGAGATGAAGATTTCCATGTAGACAATGTCAACATTAATAATCACTTACCAGTCTAATCTACTCATCAATTCACATTCTGAAAAAAAAAACAACAGAGAAGCCTGACAACTCATTAATAGAATATATAGAAACACAATATTCATTTAATGTCACAGTGATTTTTACCCTTATTCAAAACCAAACATACCTGCTTGACGAAAAACAGCATCATCCCCCTTTTTGCTAGAACTAGATATGTGTCTTTCACAACAAGAGATGCATGGCTTGACTAGATCCAATAAACAACTATTGGGATTGTATAAAAAGGAATGCCATTTCCTAAAGCTGGTCTGTTCAGCTGTAAAAAAAAAAAGGGTGTTTGTGTGTGATCAAAGTGCACATCTAGAGGTCCTGTTAAAGCAAAATTAAATAACTAAAGGGTAATACATGTAATGGGTAATAATGAATATAACACCTGTATTATATAAAATCCAGCACTCTATGTCTTATCTGTGAGAAAGTTTAGCTACCAGTACAAGTAGAAACATCAAAACAGCACATTTTTCAGGAAAATAGAATGATGTGCATGCAGATCATATTGTTTGTAAGATACCGGTAAATGAATGACGGGAACCCAAGGTAGATCTTAAATGCGAAGTCTAATTTATGAATTTTTTTTTTCTACATATATACACTTTACGTAACATAAACACATTGCCTCTACTAGGGTTTGAGCCTGGGTCCTCTGGTATGATTATCCAGGGCTGCGTTTGACAAAAGAACTTACGACTTAAGACCAAATTAATGAATGCTAATTAATCATCAACTAATCAATGATTTATTCTTATGGCTGGAAAATATAATTGTGGGAATTAAAATACTTTTAAACAAATGGTTTTATGTCAATTTTGTTCGCTAAAGATCATTTTACGAGAAAGTAATTAAATATTTACGACTTTGTTGTAAGTTCTTGTGTAAAATGCAGCCCAGTTCTCTACCAATCGAGCTAAAGAGAAAACCACTAGGCACAGCCAGCCAGAGTAGGATTGCCATATAACCAACTCTGTAACATTTATAAATATAACAAACGATGACATAATATAAAATATTGCATTTTTACCTGCTCTATTCCATGAACCAGTCAATAAATGATGCTGTTGTTTTCTGTGCAAATTTGCAGGATATTGTAGTAGACGTTTTTGTAGCAATAACTTTCCATCATGAAGAATAAGCTTTAATAACATGACCTGCAATTATCACAGTATAAAAATTTAAGAAAAAAATTTAAAAGTTGAATACTTAAAGTTGTACTGGCATATGACCAATTCTTGCCAAAGACCATTTCTCGCCAGTGCACTGTTATGTCATTCTGTCAACACATAAAATTAAATACGAAAAATGATGTAACAAAGCACTTACGAAAATGGTCCTTGGCGAGAATTGGTCATTTGCCAGTAAAGTACTAATATTTCAAACATCTTCATCTTCCTCTGATATAAATTTTAACCAAATTTAGAGCCAAACCTCTGTATTTATTTTTACCACACATACACAAATACTTCAATTATTAATTCTTATAAAGACAGCATAAACATTATAGTAATAAAAGAGTTTAATTCAATTTGGTAAATACAATGTAATTGCAACACTCTCATACATTAAATATTTTAAAACACGCAGTTACAAATTGGGGAAAATAAAAATTTGAAAATTAACAAATTATAACAGTATGTAAAATAATAGATAATGAAATCAATTAAAATTGAAAAAAAAAAAAAAGAATTTAGGGAAAACATGCAAAATTCGACATCAGCTGTTTTGGTAGGTGTGATCAAATCCTGCAATTTCATTGGTCACTGAACAGTGAAAGTCGAAATGGAGGGGTAAATTTACAAATGGTCTTTTAAAAAAAACATTTGTTCGAATGTAACAAACTTGAAATCCAAAAATAAAAGAAGAGTAGTCTACCTCAAAACAACCTGCACCTCAACTTTCAGAAACATGTAAGCAATCGGATGTTTACACTGTTCTTTCCTTGGCCCGGTTGACCGAGGCTATAAATATTATCATGCTAAAACTTACTGCAAAACGTTGTCCATGAAATATGGTTCATAAGTTATTAAAGGTATATGTTATAGCGTCAAATCATCATAACGTTCCAAGCTCAGACAACAGCATTAATTCTCTTTATGACAAGTGACTTTTTTTCAGATTGTCTTATGTCTACCTACAAGTTTGCCTTTTATTGGTAGGTTGTTCACTAAATATTTCGTAAGTACGGAATCTTTCAAGTAAATCAAATATAATTCTTATCAGTAAATGAATAGGACTTAGTCGATATGATAAAAATATAGATTGGAAAAGTTTTATTGCTTTTTCATCCATAATATTTACATTGTGAACTGTAACTAGGTACGAGCTATTTTGTACGCCAAAATATAAACAAAGCAAAGTAACCACATAGCACATCACACTTGACTTGTTAATGTTGATGATTTCTATGCTTTTCCTTAATGACATGTGTTGCAAACTGCTTTTTGTTGTAAAGACAATCTTTACGAATTATTATACCCATCATCAGGACAAAAGCATCGTTTGACATTTTAACTATTGCATGCTTAATTGAAAGAATAACGTTAGGCTTATATAAGTGGTTGATGTACGGTTATAGACCCCTGATTCATCATTTTACCTGTTTAACACTAAGCCTATATGACAATCGCAAAACTAATATTGATTGTAGATAAACTTTTATGTAATGATTTGAGATTTCCAAATGCTTTGTGGAGAATGAAAAGATGAGGATTTATTTAAGATGTTATTTAAGATGTTTTAAAGACTTCCAAGAGTACTAGCTTGCAATAATTCTTGTGCAGTGGAAAGGAGATTATGTACTGCTAATCTTGACAGCTTTATACTTAAAAACAGCAAGGACACTCTCTCAAAAGTTAGTATGATGTCACGCTTCTTTAAAGGTAAATCCATCAAATAATCAAATATATACATGCATGCAGTCAAATTTGAATGTCCTTGTCAGAGTGCATGCATGGATATTTGATAATCTGAGTTTAAGAACTTTTAGCTATTATTTCCAAAATGTTGTTAATGGCTTATCTGATACGATATGTTTTCTACACATTGATTATGTTGTATGGAAGCTAGTTTATTCTCATTTTTATTGGAGTGGGCTTCATCCTGTTTTTAAATTAATTCTGATTTACAGTTCGCAGACATGTAGCATCAATAAAGGGGGGGGGGGGGGGGGGGGGGGGGAGCTGGCTTTTTGTTGCAACAAGTACCATTTTAATTTACGTACATTGTAAAACATTGAATGATCATAAAGTTCCCCCCCCCCCCTTTTGGAGCATGTAAAAAATAGAAGTAAAATAAGGAAATGAATTAACAGTGAATTGAAGTTTATCATGATTTTGGGAAGTCCCCCCCCCCCCCCCCCCCTTTTAATTTTTTTGGCTTGTGAAGATTTTTTTTAAGGAGTCTGCGCCCCTTTCAAAAATGATGCTAAAGCCTAGCACATACTTCAATTATGCTTTTATAATTAAGGTAAAAAGGATGGAGATAAATGGGCTTCCTATTATCCACCATGATGGCTATGTTTGTGAATTCCCCATGAAGCATAGATTCGCCATGAGGAAATTTCATGGAGTTTTGAGATTTTTGAAGACTGACAACGTTATATCCATGAAACAAGTCCTAGAGCCGTCTGCTATAGATCCTGATTTTCTGAAACTGGTACACACTCCTGATTATGTAGAACGCTTCCTCAGTGGAAACACGTCTGTTGAGGAACAGAGGCTTACAGGGCTTTCAGTGGAGTACTGGAATTGTATCACGATGCCGGCTTGAAACAGGTTTATACAGATATCTTACCTCCTGCTAATTTAATATAAGAAACATGTATATTTCATACACAGTCAGTAGAAGATAAATGATCTCCCCTTGAGTTTTATGACTTCATTGGTATAAGTGTATACCTTAATGACGTCAGTTATTGCACAACTGTATAAATAAGAATCTGCAGGAGCATTAATTGTAGAACATTTCAAGTTGCTTTTAAATTTGGTTATTTAGGAGGGACCCTGCTGGCAGGTCAGTTAGCAATGGAGCATGGAATAGCTTGCAGCACAGGGGGAGGAACCCACCACGCCTTCCCCAGTCACGGGGCTGGGTACTGCCTTCTTAATGACCTTGCAGTAACAGCTGCAGTATTGTTCAAAGAATGCCAAGTCAAAAAGGTCCTCATCGTAGATCTGGATGTTCATCAGGTGTTTTGTGTTTATGTATTTGCTTACAAATTACATTTGTTTATATACTAAAAATAATTATTTTCAATCTTAAGTCTTCCTCAGCTCCTCTTCAATTTTCCCACTAACAAAATGGGCATATATCATTGATCACAATATGATTGGTGGTCATGTGGAGAATGAGCATTTAAGTCCATGTGGGATAAAAAGGAGGACCTCAAAGCTGAAGTGTAGTTCTTTTGCAAAATGTTGTGTTTTATCTAATAATAAGCTATCCAAATGAGGTTTCATTATTAAAATCCAGCTTATTGTGCAGTCAGCATTATTAAAATTTACACCTTTTCCAATCTACATGTACATGCATGTATATGAGATTACTTTTTAAGCAGACATTGTTCATTTGATCTCATTCCTTAAAAATGTAGAGTTATTGTTTTGTAACTCACTGACTGCTTACAGAGATTATTTCCTTTTAATCTTCAGATATTTTACATCATAGGAATTTCTATTGTAAGGAAATTCATCTACCCCATGGGTCTAAACCGAAAGAGGGGGAGGGGGTCCTGTCCTCAAGCACCTATGAGATTGGATGCAAATTTGAAGTTAAAACTCTCACTTCACAGATGAGACACAATATAAACAATAAAATAATTTTATATTCTCTAAGCAACAGTTTATCAAATGAAATTCCATTAATTGGATTTAAGGAAACTATACATCAATCTAAAAATGCCAAGTGACACTGTCATAACTATTCTGCACATTATTCCAACTGAGTCGGGACGGGGAGGAGAAAAAGTATAACTGAAGAGAATCCCTCCCATTGCTAAACATCTTACTTTCATATTAAAGCAATATGAGCTGTATTTTTTTAGAATTTTATTTTGCTGCAAAAACCTGCTAGTACGATAAGTCTGCATATAATTTAAACTTTTATGATAAGAATGATTTGAAAAAATCATTAATTTTTGTCAAAGGAAATATTTCTCTTCTAAGGAATATATAGCAAATCAATTTTTGTACAGGACAACAATAATTCAATTTTGCTCCAAATAAGGCTTCTTTACGGCCTTTTCCACAAAAATATGGCTAACAGAAATTTAAAAACCATGATATTTTGGTCATTTTAGTAGAAAAGAACATTTTAGTTAAAAAAAAAATTAAACATGAAAAATGCAGCTCATATTGCTTTCAACTATAAGGAACTTGATTGTACAACTCTGTCTCTTGTCATTCGAATTATTTTTAACAGGGCGATGGGACAGCCTGCATATTCAGCGACAACTGTGCAGTCTTCACATTTTCTATGCACTGCGAGAAAAATTATCCCCTCAAGAAGCAGATGAGTGATATGGATGTTGGTCTTGTAACTGGAATAACTGTGAGTACCCCATAAATTCCATTCCATGTATCACATTCAATTTGGTAGAAACAAAATGCAATTAAAGTACAATCTTGGAGTAAAAATGCCAAGTAAGCAAATGAAACCATGCAGTCATAATTAGGGCCCTCTCTCTGTGGGCACCCTATTATAATCAGTCCGTCCATCTGTCTGTCCATTCGGGATCACTTGTCTGGAGCATATCTTCTCTTGACCCAAATTGGCTCATACTTCAATCGCAGAGTGCCTTTGGGTGAAGGGCGTGCGGTGACATGAAACCAAGTTTCTAGGTCGAAGGTTAAGGTCATAGCAGAATTATGTGAAAAATCCAGTCTGTATTATATATTCTCTCCCCTTGGTTCAAACTTCTCTCACAGAGTGTCTTAATGGTTTACAAGTGTGCAGTGGCCTTAAATTAAGTTTATAGGTCAAGGGTCAAGTTCATAACAGAAAACTAAACAAAGTCTTAAATCAGAACATATACACTCTCACTTTAGCCCTAACTTGCTCATACTTCACATAAACAGAGCTTTTGGGTAGAGAGTGTGCAGTGACCTTGAATCACGTTTTAAGGAAATACAGATTTGTTTAAAATCCAGTTGAAGTAATATACCAATAGTCCAAACATTTACATTATTTCCCATTGGCTTAATCTTGCTCAGATTAAACCAAAAGAATGCCTGTACATAAGGGGTGCACAAGGAGCTCAAATTAAAGTTCTAACTTACTGGAAAATTCAAAGTCAGAGGTTAAGGTCAAAGCAAAAGTCCCTGAAATGCTTTTCATCCCAATGTCCATTATTAAAGCAGGGCCTTTGAGATGGTTGACATCTCAAAGATGTCTTATTAGATTTTGTACATATTGTAAACCGTACTATGTGTATGTTATGAAGTAAACAAAATTTATAGTGTATAATTAGTGTATAATTACCAGAAGTTACAAAAGATTTTTAAACAAGTTCAAAATTGTAAGTATGTTATAAGTATGTTTCCTGTTGTAATTACAAATTACAAGTTGTGTATACAACAATAAAATTTTTTGGTGGGGATTCATATGCCGTTGGGTATGAAGGTATTTGGTAATGCAAACATACATAACCTGTTGACATGTTTACTCATATGCAGACAGATTGCTTTAGATAATGATTAAGTTTTTTTAACAGTTACCTGTATATATAAAACATAATTAACATTATAATATTTTGTCATTACTACCTATTTGAAGCTCTTGACTTTTCAAAAAAAAACAAACTTATTTTTTCTCAAATTTTGTCAGCCTAATATGAGCAAAATCTTAATAGTTTGTTTATATTAACTTAAAGGTCTTTACATATTGGGAGCTGTATTGGTAGTTATTGTCATGAGGGTCTTATCAGTTATTTGAATTGGTGATATCACTTTGATTTTCAGTTCAAATTGGTGATATATAGCACATTTTCCCGAAGATGATATTACATATATAATGACATAAATGTAAAATGAGTGCCAAATACTTTTACCAGTTAATGTTAAAAAAAAAAAAATGACACATTTTGCAACCATAATCCCCTCCCCCCCCCCCCCCCTCCCACCCCCACCCCCCCCCCCCCCCCCCCCCCCCCCCCACCAAATAAAAACCCTTGATATCCTCTGTCGCAGCTTGTTGAAGAGATATTGGAAGAAATGTATGCTTGATGTGTAAAAATGTTAAAAGTTGGATTTTTGAGTGCTTTTATACTGAATTTGCCATACATATTCTTCCTTCTTTTGGCATTAAGAATTACTGGTAAGAACAATAAAGTGCTTAGATAAAATGAATCCCATACTTAAATTTCTAAACACAAAAGGAATACCAAATGCTTTAAAAAAGATACGGGGTTTTTTTTGCAATGGTTGCGACAAATTTTGCTTTTTGGGAAGGTTATGTGGATGGAATGTAACAGTCCCTTTAGGACCATTTTATTTGGCCTAAATTCTTTATTGACAGGACAAGGACTACTTAGCTCACCTACATTCCTACCTTCCTTGGTTGTTGGAAAGTTTCAGACCAGACATTGTCCTCTACGACGCTGGGGTGGACCCACACGAAAAAGATGAGCTGGGTAAACTTAACCTCACAGATAATGGTAAGAGGTCTTATTTCAGTAAGTGTTTCACAGACAATGCCTTTCTTATGAAATAATTTGAAAATATAAATTTTTGTCCAAAAATACTAAAATTATTATTTTAACGAGAAATTTGAATCAAAATCTTTCCAGAATTCATAGTGTGTGTGTGTACATGTATGTATAAAAGAACTTTAATTTATAAAAGAACTTTAATTGCATGATTAGAATTAATAGCAGTAGTGTTTTGATAAGATTCATGATAAGATAATTACATGTATTGAATTAAAAAAAGAGAGATTATTTTTTAGGACTGGTTAAAGATGTTTAGGGATATTCACTCTGGGTTTTATTTCATACTGTGCCTGCATCAATATGGCATTAAAAACAACTCAAATTATCCATAACATCCTATTATGGTAATACCTTGTCATTCCTCATAATTCATTTGATTCTAGTTATAATATTGTGGTTTCATTAATATTCGAGGGTATCAATTTTCGTGGATAAAGTGAAAATCACAGTTTCGAGGATTAATTCGTGGCCAGTGACCCTATCAATACTAAATGTTAATAGAAATTGCACTTCAATGAACATTTTATTTCATGGATTAACTTAACAATAAAATCCCCGAAAATTGGTATTCAATGAATATTGATGAAACCACAGTATCAAATTTTCTAGCTCCAGAATTTAGTGTATGTTTATATGAAACAGGTAATCATACATTTTCTTAGTCATAAATGAAAGCTCAATTATAAATGATGAATATCGATCTTAAGAAAGCGATTGGAATACTTGCTCTTAATTAGATACATGTTATGAATTTGTTTATTTGCTTTTAAAAAACAGAAAAACAAACCGTCCCTTGGCGGGGAGTCATTTATATAGAGTAATGCTCTATTTAGTTTTACATGTGGTTATGCATTGCTGGTAGTTTAATATATATGAAAAATTTGATGATTCATGTGGGCTATAAGAAAGCCATCAAATTGGAAAAGAAACGGGTTATGAATTATTTTTGCAATGTTTACTACCTTCATACCCACATGAATCACCAAAAGAATATTCATTTGTTTTAATGAAATCATCATTTTCAAATAAAAGCAAAAACTTGTCGCCAGTCTTAAAAATCCTATTTTTTGGTATATTTTTTTCTTTTTGTTTAGGGTTATTTCAAAGAGACTTTTATGTAATCAATTTGTGTGTGTCACGTGGGATTCCAGTCGCCACCGTGATCGGAGGAGGCTACGATAAAGACATCAACATGCTTGCATTGCGTCACACGATTGTTCACAGAGCAGCTATCAAAGTAAATATCAGTGTGTTGCTTTAAGAATCCTAACATAATTTAAGACTAATTCGAGTGATGAATAGAGATATACAACTATATTTTCTACATAAAAAAGCCCATTTATTGCACTCGTAAATGCATAGAATTTCCTTATTATACCCCCGTTCGGAAGGAGAGGGGGTATACTGTTTTACCCTGGTGTGTCTGTCTGTCTGTCTGTCTGTCCGTCCGTAACAAAAATTTCTGTCGCATTTATCTCAGCAACTATTTATTACAGATGCTTGAAATTTTAACAGGGTGTTTGTTAAGGCATGCCATATCGTGGGATATATTTTTGTACCAATCGGACGTCAACTTCCTGTTAAATGACGACTTTGCTTATTTTTTAACCAAAATTTTCAAACAAATTTTCGTCAAAGATTTCTCAGCAACTATTTATCGCAGATGCTTGAAATTTTTACACAATATTTGTATAGGCATGCCATATCGTGGGATGTATGTTTGTACCAATCAGACGTCATCTTCCTGTTAAATGACGACTTTATTAATTTTTAGCAAAAATTTTCAAACAAATTATTGTCAAAGAATTCTCAGCAACTGTTTATTGCAGATGCTTAAATTTTTTATCAGTATTTGTATAGGCATGCTATATCGTGGGATGTATTTTTGTACCAATTGGACGTCAACTTCCTGTTTAATGAGTACTTTGTTTATTTTTAGCCAAAATTTTCAAACAAATTTTCCTCAAAGATTTCTCAGCAACTATTTATCGCTGATGCTTGAAATTTTAACACACTATTTGTTTTGGCATGCCATATTGTGGGATATATTTTTGTATCAATCGGACGTCAACTTCCTGTTAAATAATGACTTTGTTCATTTTTAGCCAAAATTTTCAAACAAATTTTCGTCAAAGATTTCTTAGCAGCTATTTATCGCAGATGCTTGAAATTTTTACACAGTGTTTGTTTAGGCGCATGCCATATCGTGGGATATATTTTTGTACCAATCGGACGTCAACTTCCTGTCAAATGAGTACTTTGTTTATTTTAGCCAAAATTTTCAAACAAATTTTCCTCAAAGATTTCTCAGCAGCTATTTATTGTAGATGATTGAAATTTTAACACAGAATTTGTTTAGGCATGCCATATTGTGGGATATATTTCTGTACCAATCGGATGCCAGCTTTCTGTTAAATGTCGACTTTGCTTATTTTGCATATTCACATCAGAGCGGGGGTATCACTAGTGAGCATTGGCTCACAGATATCTTGTTTATATAGGAAATAAGAGGATCAAGCCGGTAAAAAAAATCTTTGAGTGCTTAAATTAATTACTACACATTTTTATTTTTAAATAAACTGATGATTACTTGCATGGTTAGACTTAATCGTTTATTTTCCATGTAGTTTATAGAAATTACTTTGGGCTGAGAATATTACAGAACCAATGAAAAAGGTGAAAAAAGGAATTTAAAAAAATTATCGTGAAGTAGGCTTACAATATAGAAACATGCCCATTATATACTTTTTTCTCAACAATAAGGCTTACTTTCATAAAAAAAAATCCGGATGCGATGGATACCCTTTTTAATCCTAAAATTTCTTATTTATCATGAATCAGGAACGTATACGTTCCTGATGAATCTACGTGGTTTGAATTTTGGCTCACTGAGACGAAGCCGATTGGTGGTGGGGGGGGGGGGGGGGGGGGTTGTTATGCTTTACCAGCAGCATCGGCGTCCGAACCTGGTGAAAGTTTTAGAGCAGGTCCTGTATAAAAGATATTACTTTCCAGCTTGAAGTAATTCATACCCTGTAGAATAAATTCCATGACAAGATAAAGATTATCTTTACAATTGTTTTTTTTTTTTTTACAATAGTAACGCAGATCAGTGGTAAAAAGTAAAAATAATGTATGTTCAAAAAATTCTGATCATTGCATTACATTGTTAATCATTTTATACGCGGATCAAGAAATCTATTCCGGGTGGAGGGGGTCTTAAGGATGTAAGTTTGCTTGTGGTGCAATGCAAATTTGGGTTATTTGTATTTAACAATGTAAATTTAAGAAATTTTGAATTTTTCTGGAGGGTTGATTTCCGAACTCTCTTTAGACCCTTTCTTAACAAAAAACATAACATTTTTTTAACCGTAAAAAGTTTTTTCTTCATGCCTTTTAGATATTTTGAAATAATGCATATATTAATGATATATTTATCTTTTGAAACCAATATTAGCTTGTACTGTTCCTGATATTTAACCCTTCTTTGTAGATCATTTTTATAATTTATTATTTTTATATTCATTTTTATAAACAATCAATGTATAGAATTTTTAAAGATAAATTGTGTCATGCAAAGATATATAAAAGAATAACCTTAAATACCCCAAAGTTATTTTTTTTTTAATTTTGCGCTAAAAAATCGTTGCTACCCAATTAGAGACTAGTACATGATTCTCAATCATGATTCTGAAACTCAGAACTAGAATGTACCATATGATCAATTAATTTACAGAAATATCACCAAAGTAATGCACGAAACCATATATCATAAAATCTCAAGTAATTTAATCAATTAGTAACCTCAAAACACTTAGTGTATTACTGAAACTATCTCACTAAATGTATCCTTCTTTGTAAAACAGTTCATGCCCGATTTGTGTATTATGTAGATATTTATTTACATACATCTATAGAATTATATATATTATCCTTTAAGCACATATTTTTATGACGTTATTTATTTGTAATACAGGTATTTTATATGTAATAACCTCATGCACCATGCATTTCCCGGATGGTTTTGAGCGAATAAAGTGAACTTCATCATTCCTTTAAAAAAAACCTGGGCCGATTATATTTCATTTTCATATGATATTTGATAAAATGTTATATAATACAATTATTGCTATTTTGGAGGTCAGTACTTAATCTTTGGTGATTCATGCGGGTTATGAAGGTAGCTAACGCGGATTATGTATTTTTTCTGCAATGATCGCTACCTTCATAACCCGCATGCATTATCAAATAAAGCATTTTATTGTTTATATTAACATCTTCCTTTTAACTAATTAATAAATTGATTAAGAAAAGTAAGTAAAATTCACCAAATTACTGTTAATGTACTTGTCAGAAACTGATAAGAAAGTGACAGGACTGAAATTGACACGCCCTGTTTATCGATTGGTCGAAACCTACAACGACCTAAGAAATATCACGGACCGCACGAAATAATCATGATATTGTCAGACTCAAAGTCTCACAGGAGATGATTTGGCTGTTTCTTTTAGCTAACGTACTTATGTACATTAACAGTAATTTGGTGAATTTTACTTACTTTTCTTAATCAACGCGGGTTATGTAAAAAAATTTCTGCAATGATCACTACCTTCATAACCCGAATGAATCATCAAAGAAAGCATTTTATTGTTTATATTAACATCTTTCTTTAAGCTAATCGATATATTGATTAGGAAAAGTAAGTAATATTCACTAAATTACTGTTGATGTACTTAAGTAAGTTAGCTAAATGAAACAGCCAAATTGTCTCTTGTGAGACTTTGAGTCTGACATCGTCATGATTATTTCGTGAAGTCCGTGATTTTTCCTAGGTCGCTATAGGTTTGGACCAATTGATGAACAGGGCGTGTCGATATCTGTCCTGTCATTTTCTTGTCAGTTTCAGCCGCTGTAGATTTCGACCAATCGATAAATGGGGCGTGTAGATTTCAGTCTGGCTGTTTCTATAGAGCTATGAATTAACTATAAATATAAGTTTCCGTAAGAAATACAGGGAATAATACTTGGTGGATGTAAATATAATGATTTAGCTACCCAAGAAATACACTATTCACCGAGCCGAAGGCCAATACGATGCATTTACATGTAACTTTAACTTTTCTTATTAATAAGATCTATTTAAATCTGTTTATTTAATTGGAAGACATATTTTACTGCGAAAGAATATTTAACAAACCAGTTATAAAAATGTACTAATATTATTAGTATTATTGTACAATTATGTATTAATACTATTATATGGATTTTTCAACAAATTCTGTGGTTGAGGAAACAGAAGTTTATAAACCACATTTTGTTTGGTCAGTTTTGTTGTAAAATAAGTAATTTTCATTCGATAAAAATTTCAATTTTTATCCTAAATTTAGTTCATAAACGCAAGATTAATTTTGAATTCAACTTTTCAGGTATGGCAGAGTCGAATAATGGGTGGATGATTGAAGTCTTAAAAGTGAAATTTATGAATCAACACAAAATGTAAGACAGAGACTTTTATACGATTCGATTTCAACAATTATCCAGCAATGAAATTCCTGTCGATTTTTTTCAGCGAGTAAGCAGGATTTATACAGGATAGTTCATGGTTTGTGCTGGTAAATGACTTTTATTCAATGGATGTATGTTTTCTTTAGAACTAACAGAGTTGTATAAAGATAATAAACTGTCAAACACCATTAGATAATTTTTCTATCAAATGTCATATTCTTTTGAACTCGGTGCGTTTTTGACTGTCGTTGTTGTTGTTTTTAAACGTGCTGCCAAAGTTCAAGTGGACGCAAATCAACTTCTGCTCTCTGATTTATTGAACAGATCACAGTGATACAATTTAAATAATTCATCTAACATAGATCACTAATACAACAATATTCGATACTTTGTCTGTCTACAAAGATAGTGTTTTTATACCCCCGCAAACGAAGTTTAGGGGGGTATATTGGTTTCACCCTGTCCGTCTGTCCGTCTGTCTGTCTGTCTGTCTGTCCGTCTGTCTGTCTGTCCGTCTGTCCGTCTGTCCGTCTGTCTGTAGACGCAACTTTGTCCCCCTTATAGAATTTTTTATTACTGCATGGAACAGTTTGAAAATTTGTACATATGTTGAACACCATCTGAAGATGTGCACCTGCAATTTTTTTTAAGATCAGACAAGATTTAATGATTTTGTGACAGTTTTCATTTTCCTTATTCTATATATTGTACACTAATGTTGAAAAGTAAGGGAGGTAATCCTTACAGATTTTATCAATTAATTAATAGAAAACACTCTAAAATATATTTATATAAATACATCCAGATGGAGTTTTTTGTCTTTATGTCTTAATTAATAAAAAAAAAATTATTTTTTTATAAGTATTCTATCAACTGACAATGCAAAGTTTTTGTTTGTCAATGATAAATTCTTAGGAGCTAATGAGAACATCAAAGACAAGTGTGGCTGAATTCATTTGTCCCAAGGGAGCCATTATCTGAGCCATGGTTCAGATGGAGCATGTGTTTAGGGGAAATTGATAATCTGTAAAATGGGTGATGGTTTTGGGGCTATTTTAAAACTGTTTCATGTAAACCAAAAGGTCTATCATTATAAGGAAATAAATAATACAATTATTAATACAGAAGTTAAACTATTTTTAGAGGTTGTTTAAATTTATTTGTCAAGTAATTTGATGAAGTGACCCTATTGGGCATTAATTTAAATGAAATTCAAAATTACTGATATGATTGTAGTGTTTTGGCAATTTAAAATTGTTTGTAATATTAAATTTTCTTTTTTACATATTTTTACATAGTATGGTAATTATGGTAATGTTTTGGGAGTTTATTAAATTTAACAAGCTCATCAAAGAAAATCATAGTCCTATGGGATCAATTTTCTGATATGGAGTTCAATTGTGCCATAGGAGAAAGTGAGGAAAATTTGAAACAACTAATTGCATCTGTCAAGACTCTTATTAGAAAGATATTGAAAGTTTTATCAACAGAAGAGCATTGCTTGGCTACCGGTATTTCTATTCACTGCAAAGGGAGGGGTTTTTGTCATTTTGTTGGTTTTTCTTTAAATCAATTAAATTAAAAAAATATATCATCAAATACATACATTTGTAAATGTATTACTGTTATAGATATGTATTTACAGTGAAATTCTGACAATTTTGATTTTTCTTTGTTAACTATTTTTTTTTTTTTATAATTCTAGAATTTTTTTTTTTATGTGTTCCAAACCTTAATTATTATTCAATTCAATTATTTGTCCCATTTGAAATTAGCCTAGCGGGGGTATTAGTCCCATTAGGACAGTTCTAGTTTTATATTAAAACAAATTGTTAATCAATAATACGAAGTATGGACAACAAATGAAATACAAGGATACATGTACAACAACTTTAGAGAATTTTTTGCACAGCTAGTTGAATTATCGGATATTAAAGGATAAGAATTTTTTAAATAATTGTGTAGACCTGTGCATCGGAATGGTTCCAACGAGACGTACAAAAGATGTTTCAATTATGGTTTCAATCCATGCTGAACGTTGCAGAATCAACGTTGTATTGTTGCCTCAGTTTCTCACAGTACGACTTATTCCAGAATATAAGTAACAGTTTCATGTGGTATCGCGGCTCCTTTAACCTCCAGATGTAGAAGACCGGGTTCATTGCACTCTTCAAACACAGCAGCATTGAGCTGATGTTATGAATCGCCTTCCCCCATTCAGTCTCATAGTCCAGTATTGGAAAAGTGAGAGTTACGTAAAACGGCGTGGCTATACTCGAAAAGCAAGCCGTTATAACTGAAATTTTCTTGACCATTCTTACTTGTTCCTTTGTGATTCCAGAAAGGCAATGTGAGAGGTTTCTATCATTTTTTAAACGTTTCATAATGCAACGTAGAACGTGTATCAACATCAGTATGTTTGATTATATAATTAACAAATGTAACACTCTGAATATTGTGTTGAGATTCTTTATTTCCTTATATACATAAATGTTGACAGATCCTAAAAATTTAAATAAAATCTATTTATCACACTTGTAATAAACAATGTAAATATCTGAATTATACATGTACTCCCAATGCTCTTTATTATTCACTTATCTATAGTATTACCCTTTTCCTTTGTCTAATACATGTAAGTACAGGTTTGTCTATTCTCATTCAAAAACTTTACAAAATTATATATCTCAATATTAAATAGATAATAAAAAAATTTTATACACCCACAATCATTGCAATAAGCAACGAAATTAACAAATACACATACCTAAGCAAGAACACACTGCGAATGTTAAATTTCTTGACACTGACACAACGTTACATTTTCTCTCTCTGCGTTTCTCTTGGACAATGAATGTGAGCTAGGCAAGAATTACCCAGAATGCTATTTTTTCTATGACATCACGAAACCAAAAACCTAAATAAATATAATATGTTAGGCCTACTAAAAATATAAATCTGACTTATCCTAGTGGTATAAGTCACAAGCCCACACACCAAAGGCACCCGGTTCAATCTCCCAACACCACAGACATTTTTTTTTTTTTTTTTTTTTATAAACGTTCAATAAATATCAAAATAAAATAATTATTCAAACTCCACCCTCTTACACAAAAGCAAAAATTAAGTGCATTGACTAACAATATTCTTTTTTTTAAATATATAGATAATTACAGCCATTTTTTAATGGGTTATCTTTGCTGTAGAACATAAATTACGACAACGCTGTTCCATAAAAATCCAAAATATCGGGCAAAGAATTACAAATCGACGCCAAGTCATGTAGTTGAAGTACTTCATATCCAGAGCAAACACAAAGCAAATATTCAGATTGTACATACTTACTGTAAGCAAAGACACATTTACGAACAGAAACAATAAATACTTCTTGAATTCACAGTTATCACCATACTCAAAAACGGAGAGAGGCAGGCACATAATGAAGCCAAGTGAAGTATCGGACAGTACTAGATTTATTGAGAGAATCTTCAACTGAAAGTTTAGCTTTTCACAACGGTATAGAATAAGCATTGTCATGAAATTTTCCAGGACGATTACTCCACCAAAAGTTGCTTATAAGAAATTAAACACATGTAAGATTAGTAAAGAGCCACATTCCTTCATCTGTCTTAGCATTTTGTATTTTAATAGAGTTAAAGGGGGTTCTTTTTTCTTAAAACAAATATTTGTGTGAAAAAGGCAAATGTTGACACCCCGGTAAAATCTTATTCTAGATTCCTGCCTGCTATAATAACATATAGCATTATTTTTTTTCACAAGTTTCATATAAACATTATGAAATGCATTTCTTGGCCCCTCCCCCAATAAAAAGAATAAAAAGGCCATTAGATGAAAATCAATACCGTCAGACAAATAGCCCAAACATTGCTTAATATTTTAAGATTATTTCAACGAGACGGACAATCGTTGCAATGGAGTGCAGGCCTTTGTTACATTTTTAAAAAGTCGTCGGATAAAACTCAATTATAAATATGTTTTACTACAGTAAATTCTCTTACTTAACATGCATATTACATTAATTTTACGATCTTTATAGGGACACAATACATTTATATATACATGTACCGGGCCTCATTCCTTTAATCGAATTATCTTAAAATAATATATCTTGAAAATCAATTATTTAAATACTATTATAAATAATAACTACTCTGAATAAATAAAAAAAAAAACTTCCCTGAAGTCCACTCCAACATTAAAGCTGCTTGGTCCGATTTTATATCAAATTTTATGCACGCTTTTAAACGATGGCTATGCTAAGTTTATGAATAATAATAGACATTGCAGTAGTTTTACCCGTCAATTATGCCAAATTTCAATGAAGAAAAATACGTACAAAATTTGCTAACAAAACAAACGACATTAAAAGGTACCGCGTTATTTCGCCTCATGTTAAATTTCACCCCTGACGACGAGACGGGTATGGTTGTATTACGAATTTGACATCGCTTTAAATAAAGGTCAAAATAATCAGACAAATTACAAATAAACATGTGTACGTTTTGTTCGCTAATATTTCCAAAGTCTGTTTTCTTTACAATTGATGCATAGCATGCGGGTTGAATAACCCCAATCATTCGGGGGACGAAACCAAGCGGTCTCCTTTTCTAAACATTCCCGTGATGCATTTTGGTTTGTTTTTTCGTTTGCCCAAAGAGAAATTATTTTTATTTACTTTGAATATTTCTAACTTTGAAAGGAGACTGATTCTGCTGGTGTAAATAGGAGAAAGTCCATAACTTTCTAAGATAAATGATTTGTATGAAAAAAAATTTGATACTGTAATTGCAAAAAAATCGGACCAAGCAGCTTTAAGAAGGTCAATTAAAAAATATCACAACAAGAATCGAATGAATATTAATCTACATCCATGTTTGACCAGTTCTTTTCTTGGGTCTTAATATCAGATCCTACTCTTAAATTAAAAGATCATATTTCATCGGGGCAGATCTCATTTTGGGATGTGAAATTAGGCCCCTTTCCAACATAAAAGTCAGAGAGAGAGAGAGAGAGAGAGAGAGAGAGAGAGAGAGAGAGAGAGACTGCTCTTCTTTGTCTCTTTTAGTAAGGACGTCAATTTTTTACTTCAAGGGGATAAATATTTTTCTGAAATTAGCAAGGATGTTATTTTTTAGGCAGTTTATAATGAGATTTATATTTCTGCATCAAAACACTTTGTAACATATCACAGATTATAGAGAGAGAGAGAGAGAGAGAGAGAGAGATTATTTACACACTATCAGACGTTTTTTACTTTTTTAATCTGGTCGATTGAATAGAACACTCAGAATTCGAAGATAATGTACATTGTATATATTGTAATATTTAGTGTGTGGAAGATGAATTTAATTTTCTATTGGTGTGTCATTCGTATGATCTTGGTCATAAAAATATATCAAACCATATATTTGGAGATCTTCTATGTTCAAATTTGTGCAACTTTTAAGATGAGAAAATTTCTAAATTATGAATAACCTTGTAAAGTATATAGATAATAGTTTAAAATTACGAAATGAATTGTTGCCATAATTTAAGTATATTGTCTATTCTTCTGTTCCACTTGCTTGTTTGTATGTTATATGTATATGATTACGAATGGGCTGTAAAGCCTAGTAAAGTGAATAAAGAATGAATGAATAAACACTTTATATGTACCTGTAGTCAATCAAATCATGCTTTTTAATAATAGGTACATGTATCTTCTAATTAATTTCCTTTTGTTTTTTCACGCCCTTATAGTTACCACAGTTACGTATGCTGTCAACGTATATCCCTTTTGTTCAGGTAATCCATATATGCGGCCTCTTATTAAGGTCTTCCGTTTCCAACGGAAGACCTTGTACTGATTCTGTTGGAAATTCTTCATTATTATTTTTCATCTTCTTTTTCTTCTAGACGTTTCTTTAAACTGTAATGTCTCGCTTGTTTGTCATTATGTTTTATTCAAAATTTCAGGGCTTATTGGAAATGGCAATAGCTTACTATAGCACAAAATATTGTGAAATCGCTACTTCCGGTTTTAAGTTATTCCCCTTTGAATATTTTTTTAGTGGGTCTCGTGTATCTGCAAAGGCTCCGAGTTGATCAGTAGCAAGTAGTTTTAATTTACAAATCTTTAATGTAGACATCTTGAACGTTGTCCTCCTTGTTTTACATGTTTGATTTACCCACGTTTACTTCTTAAAAAATTACATCGAAATTTATGTTTCAAAAAATGTTAAATTTTGCTTATATATTTGCTCAATAACTTTTTAGTTGTAAATTTTTTCTAGTCACACATAGAACAAAAGTTGTGCAGAATATTAAGAGCTTTCATTTGATACCATAAAAGTAGGAGTTAGCCCCTAATATGAGGGGTCTAGATCCCTTAAAAGTCTTTGCCTCATAACTCTAAAACGGTAAATTTTTCGATATGGGCGTCGCTGCAAAAAATGTTGTTTGTGACTTTATTGATCTCATAAAACTGTTTTTTGTGTTCAGGTATTGCATAATATGAGGGTAAAAAGTAATACGTGTTGACCAGTTCTCGCGGCAATTTGGCCAAGTTAACGAAACTCTCCCTCGCCCGCGGCCGAGAAAATCGGTCAGCGTGGTCGCGGCAGGGCTACCTAGCGGTCAGCGGTTATCTAATACACGAGAGTTGCGTCTCTCAAATATGAGTTTATTTAGCCACAAACTCAAGAATTGTTTTAGTTCTGATTACACATAAAAGTTTATGGACTAAACGATTAGGTGTCAATTAAAAAATCGTTCAGTTAATTAATAAAAGCAATATCATTCTCAATCTAAAGCAATATCAGACATAGATCAATTGGATTGGCTGTTCGTTTGCTCTAAAACGCGTTCGCCCTTGACGCCGTTCGTTCTAGTTTTCGTTCGCCCTAGGTCCGTTCGCTCTTGACGCCGTTCGCACTGTGTCCGTTCGCCTTAATTTTATATAGGATTAATTAATTTATATATTTTTGTGTATTCTTGTCAATTTAAACATTTTGAAAGATACATAAATAATTATCGGGTATAATGAAAACAATACCGCCCTTTCTACTTCTACATAATAATCACCATGGTTAACAGTACATGTAGTTTGATACAGTTATACATGTTCCATTTCCGTACATATCTCATTTAGAGATTAAAGGATTGTGTTATGTATAAATTCTTTAAAGATAGAATAGGTGATAATCATCTGTTAAGCTTCTGAATGATCCAATCAAAGTCTCAAATTCTTTAATTGATTAAAAACACCAAGCGAATCATTATAAAAACAAGAAGACGGTTATCGACAATGTACGGCAATAAAATCTTACAATTAACGTATACCAATTACGTCATTTTTGATGAAGGAAAAACATATTATAATTATATGCGTACAAGGTAGTTTAAAAATCAAATCAAATTATAATCAAAGTTCCATGTTACATGTTTGCGGTAGGTGCTAGCACGATAACAGAATGTCCTGATTTGTCCTGAATTGAGGCATTTGATGATTATTTTAAAGAATATTTACATGAGTTTTAAACAACTTAAGATTAGGTTCTATCGGCCACATATTAATCACTGTGTAGTTTTTTCTACATGTTTGTTCGTTTCAGTGTGGAAGCGAACTCATTGCTGCCCCCCCCCCCCCCCTCCTCCCGCCCCGCTGACAAGTGCTCGCGCTGGATTTTTTTTAAGTTGGCGAAAAGATATCCAGATCTGTCGAAAATCATTTTTGGTGACTTCTCCTTAATATGTGTAACATTTTCTCCTCAACGTGTTTCGTTTTCCCACCCGTTTGTTTATTCGGTCAATCTGTGTTAATTCAATCGTGCGACCGAAAATCTTGTGTCGCTTCTCAGAACATATGTAATTGAGTAACAGTTGGAAGGGTGCTTATATAAACAATAAGACTATTATTCGAAGTCAATCATCTTCACATTGAAGATGTGAAATCGTAACCTGAGAATGTGGCTAATAAATTAACCTG
This sequence comes from Magallana gigas, assembly GCF_963853765.1. NCBI lineage: Eukaryota > Metazoa > Mollusca > Bivalvia > Ostreida > Ostreidae > Magallana > Magallana gigas. The sequence continues at coordinate 14,373,672 of NC_088854.1, forward strand.
TTAAACACGCTAAACTTCTATAGTTATGAACAGAATAATTCATAATGTATTATAATTAAAAGTTTGAAGTCAAAGGAAATTTTGTTCTTGGGAAATACGACTACATTATGCAATGCATTCGATCGCAGTCGGCATTGAAATCATCAAAGTACTGCAAGTGTCGACAGATTTCTTAATTTTTTGAAAGACCATGATAATTCACTTGACTTGCAGACTATGATATAGCGACATATCTGCCTCCAACCCAAAAATATATGCGCTTCTCAAAGTTACACTTAAGTGAAATAGATGTGCGTTATTGGGGATTTAATTTATGGCTAATTAATGCAACTTAATTTATTTACAAGGTTAGCTACAGCCAGTGGAATACTAATTTTAGCTGAACAATGAATACCCAATATATTAAAATACAAGATAAATAGTTTCCAGAACTATAATAGTTTGCATGTGTATATGAAGGTTGCACCCTGATTTGTATGGCTGTAGGTGGGGAGGTAAAGGTGTATCGATGTACATACAATGTATGACTGCACATACGGATTTCGGACCGTGGGAACAGACGATACTCATGATAGTCCTTTAATACATCAATGCGTAGTTTGATCTAGAAAGTGACCAGTTTCATAACTTCTTCTAATTTCTCTAACACGGACTGTCTAATTCCTTCCCAGAATTCCAATTTCCGCAAGCGCAATTGAAGTTTTTTTTTCATGACATAAAAATAAGGATTTTGCATATTATTACATTGTCGAGAGAAGTTATATTCATTTCTGTAAATAAGGTTATTTAATTCACGTTACATAGCGGTGTCTCTATGAAACAGCACCATCTGGTGTAAAATTTAGATGCTCGCTTTTGCATAAATTCTCCCGCTGATCTTTTTTTTTTTAGCTGATTATGTATTATTTTGAATGTCCAAGTCTATTCGTATCATTAAATAATATCAGACGACACACATTCCCCTGTAGAAAAGTTCAGAGAAGCCATCAATTTTGACTAATTACTAAATTTTGTCTAAACTTGCACGTAGTCTTCAAAAAATTATAAAGATTTAAATAAAGAAGTTATCCCATAGAAAAGGTTACGTGTTTTGTTGGCGGGTTCGGTTTTTAAAAAAAATAATACAATTCCTGATATGAATCATAAGTACATACTGTTTATAACAATGCTTGCTACCCTTTGAAAATTTAACTCGCCATTAAACATCTCATTTTTTAAAGAATTTTTGAAACGATTACACAAACTGTTCGACAAATAGTTTTGCTAAAACATTTTCTTCCTTTCTTTTTCTAAACACGTTTTATATACAGGCTTGCAATCACAACACGTTTTTATAACAAAAGCAGAACTGAAAGTTTAGTCATTATAATCGTTTGAAACCATATCACATATATTTTCAACCCGCAGCGACAACGGAAGACCTACTCGTAGCTTTACCACGAGCTCTGCTCTAGTTATTTATCTTACACTAAAGATAAATCTACCTAGAGACGTATAAATTATAAGTATATAATCATACGTTCCTGATCTACTGAAAATTAAAAAAAGCACGAGCTAAAAAGACAATTTAAGTTGTGTAGAACACTACAGCGGAGATATTTTTTATTTCACAGTGCAGGGGTGTGTTCTGATTAGCACAGGTGTGAATGCCTGCAGGGCTTCTTTTACCCGTGTTCGCCTGCCGTGAAACCTTCTGTTAATACATATACACCGGAAGAGGTTTAAAAACAAAGGGACTTAATAGTGTGTGCAAATTATTGTCAGAATACTCCTGGTTTTCATTTATTCAGATTCTTAAACAATTGGTCAAAATCGAACCAGCTATCAATATAATTTAATATTCCAAAAGTAATTCAATTAGTAATACGGTCATATTGTACGATACGCAAATGTTCGATTTGATTACATAAACAAAGAAATCTTTAAGATACATGTACATGAGCAAAATGAAGAAATACTTTAAGAGAACTTTTAATAAGTGACTACGGGTAGGACCTTTTCTTATAGATGAAAGCCGGACCCTAAATGTTAAGATTAAAGGTCCGGCCGGACCATTTTACAGGGCGGACCTTAAATTATACGACACCGACGCCGGCGGTATAGCATAAGCTCCCCACTTCGTCTCGATGAGCAAAAAATTGTATTATACTTTTTAGGCAAAGGTCTATCATTTAATATATATAGATTTTTACTTCATCATTGCGAGTACAAGAAAAGCATTGAAAGTAAATTATATCGGGGTCTATTTAAACATATTAAAAGTCTGTCAACACATGCAGTACTTTGCAAAATAATTTCTTTTATTATATTCAGGTGTGAAAGCACAGTCAGTCAGACTCCGTTTTGGGAGTCTTAAATACTTGCAAAATTTCACATCGGTTGACGTCTTTTTGGGATCAAATAACAGAAAATGATTTCTTGTGTTTCAGCTTTATTATAGTTACATGTTTGTTCGGCCTTTCGGACCTAGTAGTGGTTTTGGCCTTATGTTGTTTCGTGGGCCGAGCTTATAAGGCCGAAGCTACTATACTCTGTCCCGAGTTTTTGCTTCCACCACTTTTTGCATGATATTTCGATAATCATATTTATACCTTTGTGCTCAAACTACGTTCATCCACTAATATGAAAAGTGAATTCACAAATTAAACAGGGAACTGACATTAAGTAGCGCCCCCCCCCCCCAACCTCCAAAGTTTTTGGAACCATGTAAAAATTAGAAAGGGATGAAATAAACAGTGAAATTGAAGTTAAAGGTACAGTAACCCCCCCCCCCCCCCCCCTTATCCCACAGAGAAGGATTTTCAAATTATTCAGAAGCAGTTTTAAAGTATTCCTTTTAAAGACATGATCGGCATGTGATATGAATTGTCAGGCTCATGGAATACGTTTATGTTATGCCAAAACTATAGCATAAATCACGATATTTTGTTGTTTTCCGAAATAGCTTGTGTATTTCTGTATAAAAGTTTACATTTCAAGAGAAATGCATCAAAATATGAAATCAGTTTACACGAAGCTGCATAGTTACCAAAGTTGTGCATGGCGTAATGTGTGTGCAAATAATGAATTTGCAGAATGCCCGATACTATAAATGCAATCTTCATTAATATAGTTCATAATGATGTTTAATTCTAAGATTAAGGGACATTGCTATACGTGAAACAATGTACAAATTTAGTTATTAAAGGCACTAAATCCAGGCTTCCTAATATAATATGGATCATAACACATTTGCAATTACAGGTCTCCTCTGTAGATTTCTTGATAGAAAAGCAGGGGGCTAGAGTCGATGGAATCTGTGAAAATTTTAAGGCTTTCACGTTTCCGTCAGAAACACATGCATATATGGTACACATATTGCAGTCCACATTTAAAGGACGGCAACCTGGGGTTTTTTTTTCTTAAATTTCATACAGATTCATATGGTTAAGATTCCGATAGCTGTCAAGTGAACTTTTATACGTACGGTTTTCTAATAATATTTCTTTGAAAACACCATTTGGAAAGTACATTTCCAAGAGAGCCTGCAAATTAAGAACAACGTCGTGTTTCAAAATTAGCTTGACGAGTCAATACAGATCATATTGCACCACAGAACATCGTGGAATCCCGAATCGATTGTAAATCATAGAATTTTGTCAGAATTCACAGCAATGTGTTTGCAAAAGTGTTCCTCAAACAACTTTCGTACTGTTATATGAGAGCTAGGTTTTGTGTAATTTTCCTTGTTTTTCCCATAACGATTTTTGACATAGAAGTTTCATGTATCTGACAAGCTGTAATATAAATATACCTGTAAATATATTCACATCCACCAAGTATTATTCCCTCTATTTCTTACGGAAACTTATAGTTAATTCATAGCTCTATAGAAACAGCCAGACTGAAATCTACACGCCCCGTTTATCGATTGGTCGAAATCTACGGCGGTTGAAACTGAGAAGAAAGTGACAGGATTGAATTTGACACGCCCTGTTTATCGATTGGTAGAGACCTACAACTACCTAAGAAAAATCACGGACTGCACAAACTAACCATGATGATGTCAGACTCAAAGTCTCACTGGAGACAATTTGGCTGTTTCTTTTAGCTAACGTACTTATGTACATTAACAGTAATTTAGTGAATTTTACTTACTTTTTAAGCTCAATTTATTAATTAGTTAAAATAAAGATGTTAATATAAACAATGAAATGCTCACTTTGGTGATTCATGTGGGTTATGAAGGTAGCGATCATTGCAGAAAAAATTTACATAACCCGCGTAAGCGGGTTATGTATTTTTTCTGCAATGTCGCTACCTTCATATCTCAAATGAATCACCAAAGTGAGCATTTTATTGTTTAAATAAATGCTAGGATGAAGACCAGTGCAAGAAGATGGGTGAATAAGGCGTGTAAAATGCCAATATGAGGAATAATTTTAAAAATACTGCAAAAGTAAAATATCATTAAATCTGATAATTTTTAATTTAAAAAAAATTAAAAACAATGTATATTTAACGTAAAATCGGTTGTAACCCTTAAATATTTTAAATACTTGAAGTAGGTTGATTTAAACTGGCGTATGCGTGTCAAAACCGCCAAATAGTGTCATTTTTATAACTCCAATGCCTTTTCTTAAATAGAGTGGGTCTGAGCTCCATATTTTTTTCATAGTCTTAACGCGGTTAAATGGAATTTACACCGATTTTAATCAACAAAAATGTGGAGAGATGACCCACTATACTTCAAAAATGTCACTTTGTAGCCCAACAATTGAACGTATTAGAAAAATAATACAAGTCCGTAAATTCGTGGCCAACGTCTCATATAGCATTTAAACAACCCACTATGTTGTGAATGAAATGGCCCAGTGGTTAGAGCATCAGACATTAGGTAACTTTATAGAACTTGGGTTTTTATGTTGTGGTTTCGATACCACCAAAACTTTAGGATATATTTTTTCCTTATCGTTTTTTTTTTAAAATATTTCAAACTGAATATAGTTAGAAATCACCCTTTTGTAAACTGAATAATTTGAAATTGTATTTTACGACTTAAATGGGCAGTTGCGCCATCTTATTCCCCCATCTTTTTTCAATCTTTCTAATAGTTTTGTCACAATGATCCTTCGTCTCTTTTTAGAATGCCAGATTAAAAAAATATTAATTAAATACCAAATCTGCTTGTGGAGTTCTGCCAACACCTGTCAGATAGTGTCAGACTTGTCTGACTTTTAAGTCGACTAGTAATGTCTTAATATCAAATAGAGAACAAAAGGTCTTATTTTGATTTTAACAACATGTTTACTATAAGCACGGATACAAAATCAATGAGATGTACTTTATTCAATGCTGTTTTAATGGACATATAAACCATTCATATTAAGTTAATAAAAAAAATATTAGTATACAATATACATCTTTTTTCATGCACGTAGCATCGTTTATGAAAGTAGGAGGGGGGAGACTTATCAAAAAATTCTCGACAAAAGAAAGAAAAAAAAAGAAAAAGGAAAAGTCTTCTCCAAATCGTGAAAACCCTAATCTTTTTCTTTGGGGGGGGGGGGGGGGATAGCATACTATACGTTAAACTTCAATTTACTTTTAATTTCACTGTTCATTTCTTTCCATTCACTTCGTTTTTACATGCTCCAAAAAAGAAGGGGGGTGCAGCTCCAAGTTATCTTACTTTTTTTTTTATGTAAAGTTAAGAAAAATATTTGCTGCAAGAAAAAGTGCCCCCTCTCCTCTACCCCTCCAATGCTACGTGCCTGTTCGTCTTGTTCATAAGTAAAATTATACGTACAATATTAAAAAAACTACACAGAGCAATTATTTCAAAGAATCCGACCTTTCGACAAGACGTTCTTGCCAGGTTAGTTCTATGTTTCAGTTCTTATAACTTTCCATGCTGAACGTTGCAGAATCAACGTTGAATTGTTGTCTCAGTTCTTCACAGTATGACTTATTCCAGAACATAAGTAACAGTTTCATGTGGTATCGCGGCTCCTTTAACCTCCAGATGTAGAAGACCGGGTTCATAGCACTGTTCAAACACAGCAGCATTGCGCTGATGTTGTGAATCGCTTTCCCCCAATCAGTCTCATAGTCCAGTATTGGAAAGGTTAGAGTAACGTAAAACGGCGTGGCTATACCCAAAAAGCAAGCCGTTATAACCGAAATTTTCTTGGCCATTCCAACTTGTTCCTTTGTGATTCCAGAAGGATGATGCGAGATGTTTCCAACCTGGCGTAAACTTTTCATAATGCAACGAAGCACGTAAATATACATCAGAATGTTAGAAATTATAATCATCAACAAGAAGAATTTAGTGCACTGACTTACATAGTTCTTTTTCAACTCGTACATAAAGCCACAGCCAATTCCGTATGGTTGTTCTTCACTGTAAAACATCAAGTATGACGCCATTGTTCCGAAAGTCCAAAACAAGAGGCAAAGAATGACAAGTCGACGTTGGGTTACATATTTATGATACTTCATATTAAGAGCAAACACACAGCAAATGTCCAGGTCATACATACTTACTGTCAGCAAAGAGACATTTAAAAAAACAAACGCCAAATACTTTTTGAACTCGCAGTTATTTCCATACTGATAAAAGGAAAGAGGCAAACACAAAATGAGCCCAGTGGAAATATCTGACAGAACTAGATTCATTGAAAGAATCTTCACCTGAAAGTTAAGCTTTTTACAACGATATAAAATGACCATTGCTAAAATATTTTCAAGTACAATTATTCCGCCAATGGGTATCAACATACCATCCGTCAGAATTGGCTGAGATTTGTTGGCAGTATTGGAGATGGAAATATTTTCCATTTTTACAAGTCTACACTCTGAAGTTGTAACCTATCATAAAAACGTTTTAAAAAGGTAGAGTATAAGCCTCTTCTTCTTTTCCACTAACCATCCTTTCTGCTAATGGGGGTACTAATGTCAACTGGTTTTGATAATATATAATTATATAGTCACGTGGGTGTTGAAAACGAATGAGATACAATTCTGCAAGGACGTAGTTGTTGATCAAGGCGATGGACCTATTGACGTTATGGGAGGTGTTTGTATCGATCGAATGGCCTTTAAGCTTTTGTAATAATATGTACATTTTAATGATCATACTTAAGTGAATATATCTATGAGACAGCATTTTATCAAACTTTGTGCTTTTCTCAAAATTAAAATTTAGTAAATGATGATGGATTTTAGCACAGGTTTGTCTAAATGTGTTAGCATGTGTAGCATACACTTTTGCGTCCGAGAATGATATATGAAACCTATAATAGCGATGATGATACGCTCACGTGGAGAGAGAGAGAGAGAGAGGGAGAGAGAGAGAGAGAGAGAGAGAGAGAGGGGAGAGAGCTTGTAATAGCATACAATATCGCGGTTAACATTAAAAAGATCAATGTTTTTGTCCACGTGCGAAGATATTTGGTTCCGAAAAGTACTCTGCAGACAGACAAGACGTAAACAGATTAACGTGACTTGACAAATAAAGAAATAAAGACCATTTTCATTCCGAAAAAACAGTTTTTATTACAGATAATATAGAGTTACTAGTATTTAATCTATTACAGAAAGAAAAAAAATTCGAACTTCAATATTTTTTTATACGTTTAACCTATAATGTACCGTAAACTACAAATTGCAGTATATTATTTGCGAAAGTAAAATCAAACAAAAACAAATTATCAACCATTATAATTATCAAAAGTTGAAATTTGTACACAGTTAATAGAACGTATCATCAAAAGGCAATTACCATTTAATATTGCTACAAAAAATTCAATTGCATTCTACAAATAGGTCTCTCTATCTGAGGTCTTCATCAATCAATAACTGATTTCCTCCATTATTCATGAATTCCCTATCAATTAAAGTGATTAGATGGGTTACTCATGTTACTTTAAGATTGTAGTTGTCTCTTGATTAATCCATTATTGATTGTTTTGTTGGACAAAATAAACGCCAGGTGTGTCCATTTATATTACTTGCGTATATATTTCACGTCGTTTGATTTAACAGCTCAGAGTGACCCAGGAACCACTTAGTTGATCTGAACGTTCGGTACCTTAAACAATTAAAGAATGACGTTCTTTTGAAACGAAATTGAAATAATCAGAAAAAAGGATGAATGAAAGTTTAAGCAACAATCGGACTTTTGGTGTCCCAAAGCCTCTGATTTCGGACGAATTTCTCATTCCCATGGGCATTTTCATTGTCGTGGAGAATTGTATTTCTTTTATCATATTATTACGTTGTAACCGACTAAATTCACAAATAAGATTTCTAAATATCAATTTGTGCCTTTCGGACTTGTCAATGGGACTACTTCTTTCCATACCCGTGAAATCTGTAAGCATCGGAGGCACTTGTATCATAAGAAAATACTTCACAGCTTTGTTCATACACGTGACTTTACTGATAATCACGATGTTCAATGTGGACAGGGGATGTGTCTTGTATTTTGGAGTCAAGTATTACAGATACATCAATAAAAAGTGTCTATTAATGTTCTTTACTGTGGTCTGGATTTTGGCCATTGTCATTACTTACTGCCGTTTCTATGACTCGACAACGCCCTGGGCAATTTCATGCAAACCCGTATTCGCCACAGAAAACAATGTTGTGACAGAACTCACGAAGTGGACAATAGCACTCATCCTTGCTGTAAATCTGGCGACGTATTTTTATTTCGTCGTATACATTCGAAATCGCTTCATCCGTGTGTATGGCACAACCAGTCGCAAGAATTTAGCGCCGTCAAATCAACTAAGACTATTAGGAAAAGTGTCCCTGATAACGGGCTACTTCATCCTTTCCTACCTTCCGTATGTGTTAACTACATTATTTCCATTGTTGGATTATAAAACGCAGAATGGTAAAATCGCACACACTGTATTGCTAAGTCTTCTAATCCTGAACAGTGCCGTTAATCCTTTTTTGTACATTCTGAGATTTCGAGAGGCAATTCATCAGATGAAATGTTTGCTGTGTTTTTGGAATGAACCCTACATCGACAAGCTTAAGAAGCGATATAAGGAGCAATTCGCAACCTACGAAATCAGAGTTCCATAGTTAGTGACTTTGCTCAGTAAGGGTGGTGCAAGTGCTTTAGCAAGATCGTCAACATTTTAGAACTGCAAGAATAGTTATCAAACATAAGTGTCCTAAATTGTCTGCATCAGAATGTAATGATGAATTAAACTTGACATATAATTTTTAGTTTTAATGTATTTTATGTAATAAAGATCGATAATATCAATAACGTGAAAGACTTGCAAAATCTCACTATCAGATGTCTTCAAACATCATCAAATTAACTATGCAGTACAGATGTTGCAATATATGCAATATATACGCCAAGATTGAGATTACTATTGTAACAATAAAATGCTTTTATTAGCGTTTCATGCGGGTGTCGAGGTAGCTAGCATTGCTTAAAAATGTTAATTTTCTTGCAACGATTGTGATTGTTCAATATAATAGACAGAGATCCATAACAATGAGTTAATGTTAACTTTAATTATCATTTTCGTCGATCAGAAAGAAAGGACAATATTTCAATGCATGATAGGGTTGAGATGCTTACTAGACTTTTACTTGGAAGTTTAAGATCAGAAAGTCCGTCTATGGAGTTCTAGCTCTCTATGTAACTAAGTTTTCATAAATCAAAAAAAAATGAACAAAAAAAGATATCATTGAATATTGTAAACATTATTTATTAAGACTACTTGAATTTACAGTTTGACATTCAATGAGCACGAAACATTTTAAAGTAAAACAGTCTTTTAAAGTTAAGGAATGATTATGCCTTTATTCATACAGAGACACAGAGGCGGGTCAATTCTCTGGGTCGCGCAGGTTTCAGTTTTGTCAGTTTTTATATGAATTACATCAGGGGTTTTTTCAGAAATAGAGGAAACTACCTAATAGACAGGCCTATAAAAATAACTAATGAATGACGTTAGTGATGTTGTGCTATAATGAGTCTGGCTCCGTGATCATGAAACCATCTTAAGTCTGTAATCCAAGACTTAATCATAAGATCTAAACTTAGCTAAGATTGCTAAGAAATTTTAGCGAAAACTTAGAGTGTTGTCATTTTAAACTTACTTTGTAAGAATCTTAAACACGATACATGATCGTGCTCGGCAGGCTTTGGTAAACATTAATTCATCACCCAATATACTGTCAAACAACTGTGTCTTTTGTTTTGTACACCCATACAAATACAGGTTTGGTTCTAGGTTTGAAATACCAGATATCTCTTCTAAATAAAAAAAATGAAATAAATGTATACATAAATGAACTGCTACAGTAACTTTGCTCTACTTACAAATGTCATTTAAAATGAAATTTGAATCTACAGAACGCTATGTAAAATGTCTAGATGGTAATTATATGTACATGTGTACATGTACATGGAACTCTTAGGGGGCAACAACATGTTTACGCATACATTTTTCCAATATTTTTCTAATATTTTATGTCATCTACAATTAATTAACAACTCAGTGTGTCCATCTGTCTACCGTCTACAATTAACAACCAATACATACAAAGGCTTTGAATGTTTAAGTCTATTTGTCCAAGATATACCATTTAAATTATATCTACTTTTACGTAAGTTAATTGGTAATAGAAGTAGTGATATGAAAATACATAGATTAGTTAGAAAGGAAATTTAAATTGTTTTTCATTTTGTACAATGAAAAATCAATGCATATAATACAATGTGACCTACATATTATAACGGAGTCTTACAGACCAGATCAGATGACACTTAGGCCAGCTACGATTGTCTACAGAGTAAATAGTACAGACAGAAACCAATACGTAATAATTTCATCACCATGTCTACAGCAATCCAAAATGATAATAAAACAACTTTTGTTGACCAAAGTAGTCTTACACTTTTATATGGACGGTAAGAAAGAAGATCGAAGAAACTACTCATAGCACATGAAAATTTACAGATTGTCCTGTAAAGTTACTTATATATACTGTAGACCAAATAAGAAATAAATAGACATCAATGTTATACAAGTATAAATGGCAAAGACAATGGCTTCCTAAAAGGGTTTATCATATCTGTGCAGGCACGTAGCATCTGAAATTTACAGATAAAAAATCAATTTACATGGAGATGCCAACCCCCCGCCCTTTTATGGGGCCATTAAAAAATTGAATTGAAAATAAGGAAGAAAGCAGTGAAATTGAAGATAAATTGTGAAATTGGGATATCCCCCCCCCCTCCCCCCGGATTAGGATTTTCAGACTTATGAAAGAGGCCTATTTTCCTTTTTTTTTTGTTTTTTTTTTTTGCTTGTCAAGATTTTTTGGTCGAGTCTTCCCCCTTTCAAAAACGATGCTTCGTGCCCGCTGTGTGATTGTGTTTTGGCATCTTTATCCCATATTAGAAATGCATCAAATAGTACATCAAGACAGCTCTGCCGACTCTACATGATGAAAGTTCATAGGCAATGGAAACCCGCCATAAAAAGAATGTAAAAAATAGGACACACTTTAAGATTGATTCAATGTAAAGTTTAAACATCCGTATCTACATCTGTAATTTTAAAAGCATCTAAGTTCGAATTACGGCAAACATGAAATTCAACTTGACAATTTAAATAGAAGTGTATATTTGGAATATAGTATGAGTTATTTCTGTCTTTCATGAGTGTGACATTATAGTTGAACTGCTATGAAAATAATGAAGATTTTTGAAAAGTAAACACTCCATTTCTCTCAAAAAAAAAGTTAATATCAACAATTTTTTTTACGACGGTAAAACGTGTCCCCTCGTGACGACAGGTCCCCCGTCGTGAAGTATAACTGCCGGCCAGGCACATACGTCGACTTTGTTACCGGTGTGCCCAGTACACCGGAAGTATGATTTATTGACGGTACTTTTATTTTCTGCAAAGACTAACTGCATTGGTGGAGTCTGGGCGCACATCAGCCAACAAAGTTCAACAGTTGCATCGATAAAAGGGTAGATTTTTTCAAGTTTTGAAGATCTGAGTTCCTTTCGGAGGAAAGCTCTGTGCTTACAATATTCCTTGTAGATCTTAAATGAGAGAAATAATTAACTGGACTATGACCTAGATCTACTGAAAAAGATTCATTTGAAATAAAATAATTGTTCAGCTCTGTGGTGTTAAAAGTGTAATTGGCTTCAAACCAAATCTGCATGTTTGCTAAATAAAATATTTGAACTCTTACCTTTGATAATCCTAAAACTGAATGGATGGCATTTCCTTTCTGAAACTCAGATGCACTTTTTTCACACATCCAACTCAACATGTCATCCTTTTCCCCAGGAGCAGCAGCAACAAATTCCTGAATATAGTACATATAGTGTGAAATTGCGAAATTGGCAACAGTGACATGAACGAACACAGAAATATGTTAATTTGTTATAAATATAAACATACCTTTTTGTCCTCTTCAAATTTGGGTTCCCTGATTTGTTTCTCTAGCTTTTCTTTAATATTCAAAATCTGTTGTTGTAGGGCATTTTTACAAAACTTGTACACATCCTGATATTAAAAAAAACAATACAGTATATCAATACTCAGAAATAGAATACTCACATTTGGATTATAAGGTTTTAGGAGACATGCAATCTTAAATCTGGAAAATAGACTATACCTGCAAACATCTTGGATTTAGCTTTTATGTTGGAAATTGTATAGCATTAGATTATTTCCAACTTACAATGAACTTATTCTTTACTTTTAGAATAGATGTACACTATTTAAATATCATATTAACAGTTGGTGGTTTAACACTACTTTATGCTGAAAAGGATTTCAATTTTTATCTGAGTTTCCACAGCCTACATTTTACATGTCAACTTAGCTAAGCAAAATTTATATAACTGAATCCTACTAAAATAAGTATACATATATAACACTTTAAAATTTGCAGATGATGGCCAGACTATTTTAAAACAATTTTCTATGTTTTTGTTGATGATTTATACTGTAGTGAATAAAAAATCAATACATAAATTATTTGGTCAGTGTAGTCATTTTTTCCTTCAATGATTCATTGAACACATTTGAAACACATTTGAAATGAAACAATATCTATTAAAATCTAAAATATGCTAAAAACAAATAACTTACCTTGACAACTTCTATTAGAATAATATAAATTTCCCTTTCTGAAATTGTTGACTTTAAGATTTCGTGGGCGTCTGACCACTCATTGTCAAAAAGTTGTTCAAAACGTTCCCCTATTTTTGTTGGACGATTCTTGTCACTCAGATCAGCTATATTGGGGTTGTTATGCATTAGACTTCTACTTGCAGCTTGACTCAATCTGTAAATAAATGAATTGTCGAGTTTTAAGTATTATGCTAAATTAAAACTCCATTAGACATGAACTCGCTCTCTGTTAAATATCATACCTAGTTGTCAGGTCCTCTATCTCTGAGTTCTTGATTCTCAGTTGATCCTGGAGCTTGTCTATCTCCTGCTGTAGAGCGAATTCTTTACTTTCATCAAAATCACGTCTCCTTCGATCATAGTCTTGTTCCTTGTTGTAATGGGACCCTGCCCTGCCTTGCATCCCTTTTACATCACTACCTGATTTTGGATCAATTCCTAATTCTGCCTGAACACCTGGTTTTGCCTCTACTTTTTTCTCTCTCTTGCGACGCAGTTCCTCTTCTTTCCACTCATTACTTGTGGGGACTGAGCTCGATTCCATTCCAACATTAAGAACACTTTTGTGCTTGGTTTGCGAATTCATTGTTTCATTCACTTCCAGAGACTCTGCTGAAATCTACAATAAATTGATAGTTTCCTGTATTATCATACTACATACTCTACATCAACTCTCTGTAATATATATGTACATGCTAAATCGTTGTTACTCATCATATTCCGATACCTGTGTAAGGTTATCTTTGCTTTCATAAAGCACCTCTGAATGGAGCATGGACCCATATTCCATCAGTACCGATTCACTTCCCTTAATTCCTTCTTTCTGAGCACGAAGAAGAACCGCATGAAGAGGCCTGCTTGGTGTTTTATCATCGACGTATGTTTTACTTCCTCCACGAGATCTCTCTTTCCATTCAACTTTTCTTGACCACTATTGAAAATGAATTTTTCTAAATTAATAATTTTTTTCTACATGGATCAGACAAATGCCAACAATATTGTGAATTTAATCATTATTTTGTGGAATAAGAATAAATAAAAATGTTGAAAAAAATGTTGAAAAAAGTTACATGTTCAAAATATCATAAAAATCTCATCATATTGTTGATACAATATACATTTATATCAAATTTCGTAGAAAAAGCACAAGCTATTACCGGTACCTAATGTTTCACAGACAAAATGAAAAAATTTATAATCTTTGAACTTTTGACCTCAAAATTATTGAAATACAGAATGACAGATATAACCCTATTAAATTAATGCAAACCCAAAAAGTACTAACTCAAGAACATCATGAACCAGTGTGTTACAAGTGACATCTCAATAATTCATATAATCTCTAAAGAGGAAAATCCATATCAATGTTCTCACATACCCGGTAATCTTAACATAAAATTTTGAAACAAAAAAATTTTCTAGAGATAGTTTAGATAAATATAGTACATTCTTGGAATTAAAAACCTATGATCTATTGGGCTAGTACTGATTGGGTCAATCAGGCCTGAGCAAAGAATTTCAAAATATGCAACATTGCATAACTGTATACCAAATTTTTATCTTGGGAAATTTGTTCCTCAATGTCCTGTAGCTTCCTGAATTCTTCCAAAGCTTCCTTGAATAAATCATGGGCAAAGTATTTTCCCATGCTGTGAATTATGTCTTTCATACTCATTTGCACTGAAGGAACATGGACAATTGGAGTTGCAGTGTCCCTCCTTGGCTGACTCTTACCCTGAATTTGAATTTTTAAATAAGATAAAAGATGTTTTGATACCAGTTAGTTATTTCTCCACTTCCTTATCTTTTGCTTGCAAAGTCTTTGATACATGTATTCTTGCAAATTTTATAATTTCAATGAATATCAATTATACCATTAAATTGTGACTGACCAGTACCTTTGGATTTTCCATTCTGTTAAATAACATTTCTAGGTGCAGGAGGGAGCAATATTCATATAGTGCTCTGGTACTGTTGGGAGTTTTGTCATTTCTTGCAGTCTGAAGAAGAATGCATAATGGTCTTTTCGAACATGGCGCAGATTCCAGCAGGTCTAGATCTTTAGTTGCACACAGGCACTGTTCAAACCATTCATTTTGTTGTTCTTGGGAAACGAAAACCTTATGGAATGAATAAATGTAAAACATACTATCTATAGTTTCAAATCATGACCCAGAGTCTGCTTTCGGCTACTACCTACATTCATTGTTCATGGTTTGCAAGATTTATTTATACGTCTGATCATATATAAAATCACAATCCAATTGGCTTCATTGGTTTCCTGATCTTGCACAAAAATGTCGACAGAAATTTGACAGAAATACATAGCTTTTTAGAAAATTGGCTATGAACAATGAAGTGCCTTCATATAATTCTTAGGAATGATTGGTTCTCATTTACAGATTTAAGATTATCATAATAATTACACATTGTTGAGGTGTTGACCATCTCAAAGGGCTCCATTGAAATAATGGACATTAAAATGAAAAACATTTCAGAGGATTTTGCTTTAACCTTGACCTATGACTAAATTGGCATGAAACTATTACCGTAATTAAATATCATTGCAAACCCCTTGCATACCAAAAAAAATTTTGGTTTAATTTGAGCACGATAAAGTCAACTGAAAAGAACTAAGGGTCTAAAACTGAGATATAATATGACCTTCACATTGACTTAGAAACTAGGTTCAAGGTCAATGCACACTCTTTAACCAAAAGCTCTGTTTATTTGAAGTATGGACCAGATAGGGCTGGGGAAAGAAAATATAATATATTGCTCTGGACAAAGATTTTTAAGGTGGCCTGAGTATGAGCCAGATTGGGCCAAAAGAAAATGAAATTATGCTCCAGATGTTTCAGACTGACAGCTGGAGGGACAGACTGATCACTAAAGAGCTCCAGCAGAGCAAGGCCTCTAAAAAGAAAAAGAAGTTATTTTGTATGTTAAAACAAAAGGCCAATTGGCCTTAACGGTCACCTGAGTAGCATATATCCCATACACAAACTTGTCATGGAGTCTATGCATCTAATTAATTAGGTTTCATACTGGAGTAGAAAAATCATAAATTTGTAATGATGACCACATTTCAAAAAGAACTGTGAAACTAAACTAAACTAAAAGATCTGGTCTACAAAATCATGAATTCAGTTTTCCTTTCAGGTGTGTGGGAGTAAAGAAGATAATTTTTTAACATTATATGCATTAACATCTATACATCCATTTCGGCCCTGCCCCAGAGTCAAAACCCATCTTTGAGGGGACATGAAAATTAAAATTTCAGTAGAGGACTTCCCGGTAAACATAATTATTAGTCAGTGTTTTTTTTTATACCGATGTGTGAGAATAGAGAAGAAGATTTTTAAACATTATATGCATTAACCCTATATTGCCCCCCCCCCCTCCTCATGTCATGAACCCCTGACCCAGGGGCCATAAATTTCACAATTTAGGTAAAGGAGATTGGGGATATCATAACCATGTATTCAGTTTTTTCCCTACATGTGTGGGAGTAGAGAAGAAGATTTTTTAAGATTTAAAACATTTTCACTATTTGGCCATATTGGCCCCACCCTAGAGCCTGAACACCTGACCCAGGGGTCATGAATTTCACAATTTAAGTAGAGGGCTTCATGGACATCATAACCATGCATTTAGTTTTCAAAAAATATATATGGGAGTAGAGAAGATGATTTTCTAAGATTTAAAACATTTTTACTATTTGGTCCTATTGGCACCACCCTAGAGCCTGAACCCCTGACCCAGGGGTCATGAATTTCACAATTTTGATAGAGGGCCTCATGGACATCATAATCATGCATTTAGTTTTTAACAAATACCGGTATATATGGGAGTAGAGAAGAAGATTTTCTAAGATTTAATACATTTTTACTATATGACCATATTGGCCCCACCATAGAGCCTGAACCCCTGACCAAGGGGTCATGAATTTCACAATTTAGGTTGAGGGATTCATGGACATTATAACCATGCATTTAGTTTTTAACAAATATATATGATAGTAGAGAAGAAGATTTTCTAAGATTTAATACATTTTTACTATTTGGCAATATTGGCCCCACCCTAGAGCCTGAACCCTTGACCTAGGGGTCATGAATTTCACAATTAAGGTAGAGGGCTTCATGGACATCATAATCATGCATCTAGTTTTCAAAAAATATATATGGTAGTAGAGAAGAAGATTTTCCAAGATTTAAAACATTTTTACTATATGGTCATATTGGCCCCACCCTAGAGCCAGAACCCCTGACCCAGGGGCCATAAATTTCACAATTTTGGTAGAGGGCTTCATGGACATCATAACCATGCAACCAGTTTTTTCCTCACATGCGTGGGAGTAGAGAAGAAGATTTTTGAAAATTTGGCTTTTTTTGCCTATTTGGCCCCGCCCGTGGCACCCCAGGGGTGGTAGAGCCATGAATTTCACAATTTAGATTCTTCTTACCATAGAGATGCTTCACACCAAAAATGGTAACGATTGACCTGGTAGTTTTCAAGAAGAAGTTAAAATTGTTAACGCACGACGCACGACGACGGACAAAGACCAATTGCAATAAGTCACCTGAGTGACTCAGGTGACCTAAAAAGTCTTAACGCAGCAAAGATTACTTTTTTAAAATTACCATTTCTTCCCTGTTGAAAAACTTTCTAACATTAGTCTCAAGCTGTTCTAATTCTTTAAGAGCTTTTTCTATGAAGTCCTTCTGGTACTTTTTGCGAGATTGCTTTAGAACTATATGGATATTTTCTGTTGAGAGACATAATGACTGTGATGTACTTGTTGATGATGAATGTAAGTCCCCACTATTCACAACACCAGAAGTTGATGTAGAACGACTTTTCTGAAAATAATATTTGAGTTCATGTAATCACAGCTAGATGTATACTTTATATACATCATTTAAACAATAAAATGCTCTCTTTGGTAATTTGTGAAGGATATGAAGGTGGTGACATTGCAAAAAAATACATAACCCGCTAACATGGGTTATGTAAAAATTTTCTGCAATGATCGCTACCTTCATAACCCGCATGAATCATCAAAGAAAGCATTTAATTGTTTATATTTACATCTTTCTTGTAACTAAATAATGATTATTATTAATAATGATTATTATAATAATTGATTATAAAAAGTAAGTAAAATTAACTAAATTACTGTTAATGTACATCACTACAATAGCTAAAAGAAACAGCCAAATTGTCTCCTATCAGAATTTGAGTCTGACATAATCATGATTATTTCGTGCAGTCCTGATTTTTCATAGGTCGCAGTAGTTTTTGAATACCCGTAATTGATTAACGTGTAGATTTCAGTCCTGTCAGTTTTCTGTCAATTTCAGCTACTGTAGATTTTAACAAATTGATAAACAGTGTAGATTTCAGTCAGGCTGTTTCTATAGAGCTATGAATTAACTATAAGTTTCCATAAAAAATAGAGGGAATCATACTCAGTAGCTGTAAATATATAGAAATATTGACAGTGATACATTGTATAGGCACCAAAAAAATGTTAGTTGTCAATCTGTTATTCATCAAAACCATTAAAAATATGGACAATCTATTATATACTAATTTTATAGTGCTACAGTGTAATACATAATTCAATGGATTAAAAGTGAAATATGTAGAATTACAATCACAGATTTTAGACTATATCATATGATCATTGTAAACAGAGTTTTTAGCACCTTATGGTGGCCAAATTTTCAATACCAAGTATTTAAAAACATGTTTTTAAATCTTCTGTATGACAAAAAGTGCAATCAAATACTAATGCATAGTAGTATTATACTTTCAAAATAATTGTTGATTTTGAGGTCAACACAATGATTTAGCTACCCGAGAAGTACAATATTCACCAAGCTTAAGGCAAGGTGAATATTGTACTTCAAAGGCAGCTTTATTATCGCATTTATTAAACAAGAGGCCCATGGGCCACATCGCTCACCTGAGGAACAATAGGTATGATAAAGTCAGCTTAATGGAGTCATAATACAATCTGGACAATGAACATTAATACATGTAGATCCTGTATAAATAAAATCCATTTTTCCCCCTTGGAACTCGGATAGCCCTGATTGCTGAAAATATTTACAAGAGCAGACTTTAATCACCGCTCCTGTACATATATAGGGACTCAACGTTATGCAGGCAGGGATGACCGCACACCTACGCAACTCAACAGGTACCAACGTTAATGCAAGCAGAGATAACGCAAGCAGGGATGACCTCATACTTGCGCGAACAGCTCAACCTAACGCAGGGAGTGCCGCACACTTGCGCTAGAAAGGCCAGAACACCAGCAGGGATGACCATACACTAGTGCTCCGCCGCAACCACCACCAGTACAAGCAGGTATGACCGCACACTTGTATTAATGCGATACAGGGCAGAAATGACCGCACATTCTGTATCGTTGGTTAGAAAAACACGAAGATTAGAAAGAGCAGGGATGTCAACACCCTCTATCTCTCTGCACCTGTTCAAGTTTAACCCCAAACAGTCGCTCGTTGCAATGCAATAGACACTGTCCCTATACATGTGCCGGCCTAAAATAATTCATAGTATCTAAAAATTGGAAATCAAAAATAAACAAACTAATCCAGCCTAACCAAAATCTACTTATGCAGAACAACTTATATACATTGAATATTTATTATTGTATAAAAATAATCATCACAATAATTGGTTAACAGTGGATGCATTAATTAAAATAATCAAGAATCAATAAATCAAGGGCAATAACCCAAAACAGTAATACAAAAAGATTCTAATGAAAAAATAGCTGCCTGCTTCAATTTTATAGTCATATCACATGTTGAGTATTGCAGTTCTCAAAAAGATCCTTTACAATTGTTTATATATGGGATATTTAGCTACAACAAACTCTGAACCTTCTTGTGAGGCCGAAGAATTGTCCTGGAGCCAAAGTCTTAACAATTATAAAGAATCATCTTGCTGATTAGTTTCTGAGAAGAAGATTTTTAAAGATTTACTCTTTATTCCTATGTAAAACTTTAACACCCCCCCTATGTGGCCTCACCCTACCCCCAGGGGTCATGATTTTCACAACTTTAAATCTAC